>NC_073230.2:6100833-6422916 GCF_029281585.2 Gorilla gorilla gorilla
TATCTACACAGCCATCTGGATGAACATGGAAATATCTACACCGCTATCTGTATGAACATGGAAATAGCTACACCGCTATCTGTATGAAAATGGAAATATCTACACCGCTATCTGTATGAACATGGAAATAGCTACACCGCTATCTGTATGAACATGGAAATATCTACACCACTATCTGTATGAACATGGAAATATCTACACCGCTATCTGTGTAAACATGCATACATCTTCACCGCTATCTGTATAAACATGGAAATATCTACACCGCTATCTGTATGAACATGGAAATATCTACACCGCTATCTGTTTGAACATGGAAATATCTAAACCGCTATCTGCATGAAAATGGAAATATCTACACAGCTATCTGCATATACATGTAAATATCTACACAGCTATCTCTTTGCACATGGAAATAACTACACCGCTATCTGTATGAACATGGAAATATCTACACCGCCATCTGTATGAACATGGAAATATCTGCACGGCCATCTGTATGAACATATAAATATCTACACTGCCATCTGTATTAAGATGGAGATATCTACACCGCTATCTGTATAAACATGGAAATATCTACACCGCTATCTGTATAAACATGGAAATATCTACACCGCTACCTGTATAAACATGGAAATATCAGCACCGCTTTCTGTATGAACATGGAAATATCAGCCCCTCTGTCTGTATGAACATGGAAATATCTACACCACTATCTGTATGAACACGGAAATATCTACACCGCTATCTGTATGAACATGGAAATATCCACACCGCTATCTGTATAGACATGGAAATATCTACACCGCTATCTGTATAGACATGGAAATATCTACACCGCTATCTGTGTAAACATGCATACATCTTCACCGCTATCTGTATAAACATGGAAATATCTACACCGCTATCTGTATGAACATGGAAATATCTGCACGGCCATCTGTATGAACATATGAATATCTACACCGCCATCTGTATTAAGACGGAGATATCTATACTGCTATCTGTATAAACATGGAAATATGTACACCGCTATCTGTATAAACATGGAAATATCTACACAGCTATCTGTATAAACATGGAAATATCTACACCACTACCTGTATAAACATGGAAATATCTACACCGCTATGTCTATAACCATGGAAATATCTACACCGCTATCTGTATAAACATGGAAATATCCACACTGCTATCTGTATATACATGGAAATATCTACACCGCTACCTGTATAAACATGGAAATATCAGCACCGCTATCTGTATGAACATGGAAATATCAGCCCCCCTATCTGTATGAACATGGAAATATCTACACCACTATCTGTATGAACATGGAAATATGTACACCGCTATCTGTATGAGCATGGAAATATCTTCACCGACATCTGTATGAACATGGATATATCTACACAGCCATCTGGATGAACATGGAAATATCTACACCGCTATCTGTATGAACATGGAAATAGCTACACCGCTATCTGTATGTACATGGAAATATCTACACCACTATCTGTATGAACATGGAAATATCTACACCGCTATCTGTATGAACATGGAAATATCTTCACCGCCATCTGTATGAACATGGATATATCTACAAAGCCATATGGATGAACATGGAAATATCTACACCACTATCTGCATGAACATGGAAATAGCTACACCGCTATCTGTATGAACATGGAAATAGCTACACCGCCATCTGTATGAACATGGAAATATCTGCACCGCCATCTGTATGAACATATAAATATCTACACCGCCATCCGTATTAAGATGGAGATATCTACACCGCTATCTGTATAAACCTGGAAATATCTACACCGCTATCTGTATAAACATGGAAATATCCACACCGCTATCTGTATAAACATGGAAATATCCACACCGCTACCTGTATAAACATGGAAATAGCACCGCTATCTGAATGAACATGGAAATATCTACACCGCTATCTGTATGAAAATGGAAATATCTACACCGCTATCTGTATGAACATGGAAATAGCTACACCGCTATCTGTATGAACATGGAAATATCTACACCACTATCTGTATGAACATGGAAATAGCTACACCGCTATCTGAATGAACATGGAAATATCTACACCACTATCTGTATGAACATGGAAATATCTACACCGCTATCTGTGTAAACATGCATACATCTTCACCGCTATCTGTATAAACATGGAAATATCTACACCGCTATCTGTATGAACATGGATATATCTACACAGCCATCTGGATGAACATGGAAATATCTACACCGCTATCTGTATGAACATGGAAATAGCTACACCGCTATCTGTATGAAAATGGAAATATCTACACCGCTATCTGTATGAACATGGAAATAGCTACACCGCTATCTGTATGAACATGGAAATATCTACACCACTATCTGTATGAACATGGAAATATCTACACCGCTATCTGTGTAAACATGCATACATCTTCACCGCTATCTGTATAAACATGGAAATATCTACACCGCTATCTGTATGAACATGGAAATATCTACACCGCTATCTGCATGAAAATGGAAATATCTACACAGCTATCTGCATATACATGTAAATATCTACACAGCTATCTCTTTGCACATGGAAATAACTACACCGCTATCTGTATGAACATGGAAATATCTACACCGCCATCTGTATGAACATGGAAATATCTGCACGGCCATGTGTATGAACATATAAATATCTACACTGCCATCTGTATTAAGATGGAGATATCTACACCGCTATCTGTATAAACATGGAAATATCTACACCGCTATCTGTATAAACATGGAAATATCTACACCGCTACCTGTATAAACATGGAAATATCAGCACCGCTTTCTGTATGAACATGGAAATATCAGCCCCTCTATCTGTATGAACATGGAAATATCTACACCACTATCTGTATGAACACGGAAATATATACACCGCTATCTGTATGAACATGGAAATATCCACACCGCTATCTGTATAGACATGGAAATATCTACACCGCTATCTGTATAGACATGGAAATATCTACACCGCTATCTGTGTAAACATGGAAATATCTACACTGCTATCTGTGTAAACATGGAAATATCTACACCGCTATCTGTACAAACATGAAAATATCTACACAGCCATCTGTAGGAATATGTAAATATCTACACCGTTATCTGTATACACATGGAATTATCTACACCGCTATCTGTATGAACATGGAAATGTCTACACCTCTATCTGTGTAAACATGGAAATATCTACACCGCTATCTGTGTAAACATGGAGATATCTACACCGCTATCTCTATAAGCATGGAAATATCCACACAGCCATCTATATAAACATGGAAATATCTACACTACGCTCTGTATAAACCTGGAAATATCTACACTGATATCTCTATAAACATGGAAATAACTAAATCGCTATCTCTATAAACATGGAAATATCTACACCGCTATCTGTGTAAACATGGAAATATCTACACCGCTGTCTGTGTAAACATGGAAATACCTACACCGCTATATCTATAAACATGGAAATATCTACACCGCCATCTGTATGGGTATGGAAATATCTACACCGCCATCTGTATAAACATGGAAATATCTACACCGTTATGTGTATAAAGATGGAAATATCTACACTGCTATCTGTAAAAACATGGAAATATCTACACCGCCATCTGTATGAACATGGAAATGTCTAAACCGCCAACTCTATAAACATGGAAATATCTACAGCGCTATGTGTTGGAACATAGAAATATCTACACCGCTATCTGCATAAAAGTGGAAATATCTTCACCGCTATCTGCATAAACTTGGAAATATCTACACCACAATCTTGTAAACATGGAAATATCTAAAAAAACAACTGTGGGAACATGGAAATATCTACACCGCTATCTCTATAAACATGGAAATATCTACACCGCTATCTGTATAAACTTGGAAATATCTACACAGCCATCTGTAGGAACATGTAAATATCTACACAGTTATCTGTATACACATGGAAATATCTACACCGCTATCCGTATAAACATGGAAATATCTACACCGCTATCTGTGTAAACTTGGAAATATCTACACCGCTATCTGTGTAAACATGGAAATATCTACACCGCTATCTCTAAAAACATGGAAAGATCTACACCATTATGTGTATAAAGATGGAAATATCTACACCGCTATCTGTATAAACATGGAAATATCTACACCGCCATCTGTATGAACGTGGAAATGTCTAAACCGCCATCTCTATAAACCTGTAAATATCTACACCGCCCTCTGTAGGAACATGGAAATATCTACAACGCTATCTGTTTAAACATTGAAATGTCTACACCGCTATGTGCCTAGAAGTGGAAATTTCTACACCGCTATCTGCATAAACTTGGAAATACCTACACCGCTATCTGTGTAAACATGGAAATATCTAAACCACCAACTGTAGGAACATGGAAATATCTACACCACTATCTCCACAAACATTGACATATCTACACCGCTATCTGTATAAACATGCCAATATCTACACAGCCATCTGTAGGAACATGTAAATATCTACACCACTATCTCTATAATCATGGAAATACCTACACTGCTATCTGTATAAACATGGAAATATCTACACCGCTATCTGTGTAAACATGGAAAGATCTACACCGCTATCTCTGAAAACATGGAAAGATCTACACCATTATGTGTATAAAGACGGAAATATCTACACCGCTATCTGTATAAACATGGAAATATCTACGCAGCCATCTGTAGGAACATGTAAATATCTACACAGTTATCTGTATACACATGGAAATATCTACACCGCTATCTGTATAAACATGGAAATATCTACACCGCTATCTGTGTAAACATGGAAATATCTACACCGCTATCTGTGTAAACATGGAAATATCTACACCGCCATCTCTTAAAACTTGGAAATATCTTCACCGTTATGTGTATAAACATGGAAATATCTTCACCGTCATCTGTATGAACATGGAAATATCTACACTGCCATCGATATAAACATGGAAATATCTACACCGCCATCTGTTTGAACATGAAAATATCTACACCGCCAACTCTATAAACATTGAAATATCTACACCGCTATCTGTGTAAACATGGAAATATCTACACCGCTATCTGTGTAAACATGGAAATATCTACACCGCTATCTGTGTAAACATGGAAGTATCTACACCGCTATCTCTATAAACATGGAAATATCTTCACCGCCTTCTGCATGAACATGGAAATATCTACATCACCATCTGTATAAACATGGAAATATCTACACTGCTGTCTCTATAAACATGGAAATATCAACAACGCTATCTGTATAAACATGGAAATATCTACACCGCTATCTGTATAAACATGGAAATATCTACACCGCTATCTCTATAAACATGGAAATATCTACACCGCTATCTGTATAAACATGGAAATATCTACACCGCTATCTGTGTAAACATGGAAATATCTACAGCACTATCTGTGTAAACATGGAAATATCTACAACGCTATCTGTACAAACATGGAAATATCTACACAGCCATCTGTAGGAATATGTAAATATCTACACCGTTATCTCTATACACATGGAATTATCTACACAGCTATCTGTATGAACATGGAAATATCTACACCGCTATATGTGCACACATTGAAATATCTACACCGCTATCTGTGTAAACATGGAGATATCTACACCGCTATCTCTATAAACATGGAAATATCCTCACAGCCATCCACATAAACATGAAAATATCTACACTACGCTCTGTATAAACCTGGAAATACCTACACTGATATCTCTATAAACATGGAAACATCTACACCGCTATCTCTATAAACATGGAAATATCTACACCGCTATCTGTGTAAACATGGAAATATCTACACCGCTTTCTGTGTAAACATGGAAATACCTACACCGCTATATCTATAAACATGGAAATATCTACACCGCCATCTGTATGGGTATGGAAATATCTACACCGCCATCTGTATAAACATGGAAATATCTACACCGTTATCTGTGTACACATGGAATTATCTACACCGCTATCTGTTTAAACTTGGAAATATCTACAATGCTATCTGCATAAACATGGAAAAATCTACACCGCTATCTCTATATACATGCAAATATCTACAAGGCTATCTGTGTAAACATGGCAATATCTACACCGATATCTCTGTAAACATGGAAATATCTACACCGCTATCTGTACAAACATGGAAATATCTACACAGCCATCTGTAGGAATATGTAAATATCTACACCGTTATCTCTATACACATGGAATTATCTACACCGCTATCTGTATGAACATGGAAATATCTACACCGCTATCTGTGTAAACATGGAAATATCTACACCGCTATCTGTGTAAACATGGAGATATCTACACCGCTATCTCTATAAACATGGAAATATCCACACAGCCATCCATATAAACATGGAAATATCTACACTACGCTCTGTATAAACATGGAAATATCTACACCGCTTTCTGTGTAAACATGGAAATACCTACACCGCTATATCTATAAACATGGAAATATCTACACCGCCATCTGTATGGGTATGGAAATATCTACACCGCCATCTGTATAAACATGGAAATATCTACACCGTTATCTGTGTACACATGGAATTATCTACACCGCTATCTGTATAAGCTTGGAAATATCTACAATGCTATCTGCGTAAACATGGAAATATCTACACCGCTATCTCTATATACATGCAAATATCTACACCGCTATCTGTGTAAACATGGTAATATCTACACCGATATCTCTGTAAACATGGAAATATCTACACCGCTATCTCTGTAAACATGGAAATATCTACAGAGTCATCTGTATAAACATGGAAATATCTACACCGCTATCTGTGTAAACATGGAAATATCTACACCGCTATCTCTAAAAACGTGGAAAGATCTACACCATTATGTGTATAAAGACGGAAATATCTACACCGCTATCTGTATAAACATGGGAATATCTACTCCGCCATCTGTATGAACGTGGAAATGTCTAAACCGCCATCTCTATAAACCTGTAAATATCTACACCGCCCTCTGTAGGAACATGGAAATATCTACAACGCTATCTGTTTAAACATTGAAATATCTACACTGCTATCTGCCTAAAAGTGGAAATATCTACACCGCTATCTGCATAAACTTGGAAATACCTACACCGCTATCTGTGTACACATGGAAATATCTACACCACCAACTGTAGGAACATGAAAATATCTACACCGCCAACTCTATAAACATTGAAATATCTACACCGCTATCTGTATAAACATGGAAATATCTACACCGCTATCTGTGTAAACATGGAAATACCTACACCGCCTTCTGTGTAAACATGGAAATATCTACACCGCCATATCTATAAACATGGAAATATCTTCAACTCCATCTGTATGAACATGGAATTATCTACACTGCCATCTGTATGAACATGGATACATCTACACCGCTATCTGTATAAACATGGAAATATCTACACCGCCATCGGTAGGAAAATGAAAATATCTACACCGCCATCTGTATGAACAGGGAACTATGTACACCACCATCTGTATCAACATGAAAATACCTACACCGCCATCTGTATCACAATGGAAATATCTGCACCGCCATCTCTATAACAATGGAAATATCTAAACCGCCGTCTGTATGGAAATGGAAAAATCTACACCACCATCTGTATAAAGGTGGAAATATCTACACCGCTATCTGTGTGAACATGGATATATCTACAACGCTATCTGTAAAAACATGGAAATATCTACACCTCCATCTGTATAAACATGGAAATATCTACACCGCCATCTGTAGAAACATGGAAATATCTACACCGCCATCTCTATAAACATGGAAATATCTTCACAGCTATCTGTATAAACATTTAAATACCTACACCGCCATCTCTATAAACATAGAAATATCTACACCGCCATCTGTATGAACATGGAAATATGTACACCGCCATCTGTATAAATGTGGAAATATCTACACCGCTATCTGTATGAACATGGCAATATGTACGCCGCTACCTGTATTAACATGGAAAATCTACACCGCTATCTGTATAAACATGGAAATATCTACACCGCTGTCTCTATAAACATGGAAATATGTGCGCCGCTATCTCTATAAATATTGAAATATATACACCTCTGTCTCTATAAACATGGAAATATCTAATATGCTATCTGTATAAACATGGAAATATCTACACCGCTATCTGTATAAACATGGAAATATCTACACCGCTATCTCTATAAACATGGATATATCTACACCGCTATCTCTATTAACATGGAAATATCTACACCACTATCTGTATGAACATGGAAATATCCACACCGCTATCTGTATAGACATGGAAGTATCTACACCGGTAACTGTATAAACATGGAAATATCTACACCGCTATCGGTATAAATGTCTGTATTTGCTCTTAATTTATTCCCAAGGCTGGGATGTTTCATATGATAAAAAGACCAAATACAGAAATAGACTATATTTGGTCTGGCAATTGATCTCTGCAATAATCAAACCTCAAAGACAATCAAACCTGAAATCTAAGCTACATATTAAATAGCTTGGTTTTTAGGTTGCATGTTGCTTTGTATGCTGGCTTCATAGAAAATGCAAGTAGCAATGGCCATTTTTTAATAGTCATTAGCCTTGAAGCTCTCCTACTTTTGAATCACATAGAAATAGAAATCAAATCTCACTATATTTTTTTTTGAAACAGGGTCTGGCTTCGTTGCCCAGGCTGAAGAGCAGGGCATGATCTTGGCTCACACCTCTGCCTCTCGGACTCAAGCCATCCTCCCACCTCAGCCTTGGAGTAGCTGGGACCACAGGCATGTGACACCATACCCAGCTAATATTTTTATTTTTGTACAAATGGGGTTTGTCATCTTTCCCAGGCAGGCCTCAAACTCCAAGACTCAAGCAATACACCTGCCTTGAATTCCCAAAGTACTGGGTTTACAGGCGACAGCCACTACGCCCAGCAACTAAACTTCTAAAAATCAATTTAACATAAAATTATCTAAGCGTGCAAGGAAAGATAAGAAGCCTAAGGAACCAGTGAGTTGAAGAATAAATGCAGTTTAAATCATACATGTAAACAACATGATGTGATGTGGTAGGAATCATCTAACATGCTTTAAAGCATGAGTAAAAGGTCTTTACTTAGAAAACTGGATCTTAGTTTAGGATATCTTTAGATAAGAGTATGAAAAGTCATATCATATTGATAAGTAAAGTGCTTCCTTTGGCTAATTTTAAGGATAGGACATTTACTTTCATATAATTCATAGGAATCTTAGACTTAAAAATAAAATTTCCCTTCTCAAATCCTTACTTTCATACATTTTTTGCATTTCTTTCACTTTTGTGTTAATGGCCTATGTCTCAACATATTCTATTAAGCCTTCTGGAAACACATACTTTGTTTCCAGCCTCTTCAGAGAACCATCACTCCAATTCCTAGGCTTCTGAAGAAGCAGACCCAAGCTTATAGTTATTACATATTTCCAAATCTAGGTGACCAACAAAAATTGATACTTTTCCCATCATACCTTTAAGTTAATAATCAGGTGTATGCTGAGAGGTAAGGACCCAAGAGTGTTGGTTGTCTAATTCTGCAGCTGTATAAACAAATCTTAATGCTTGAAAATATTCAAAGGTTATTCTCACGTTGATTGTTGGTAACTATGTGTAAAAACATGAAAAGAAAAAAAATCAAAGAATTACGTCTGAGGATAATACACAATCTCTAAGGGTAAGAAGAGCAACAAAAATTCTGCTTCAATTACCACTGAAATAATATATTTATCCTGTAAAATCTATGGTGGCTGGTTGTAAAAACTAGGCATTAGCAAACTGATAAAGACTTTTTAATGAAACCATTATGAAACATAGTTTTTAAAAAGTTAAATACACCCACACCAGTTTTTCACATTCTTTGGGCTGCTTTAATGCTGCCATTAAATAATTGATTTAGTTGTGAC
Source organism: Gorilla gorilla gorilla (assembly GCF_029281585.2). Lineage (NCBI taxonomy): Eukaryota > Metazoa > Chordata > Mammalia > Primates > Hominidae > Gorilla > Gorilla gorilla. The sequence continues at coordinate 6,110,915 of NC_073230.2, forward strand.
ATAGATCCTATGTTCCATGGAGTCTACCATTCATAAAGATGCAATGTAAGGTAACAAAAATATAAATTGTGTGTGTGGGGGGGAGAAGTCAAGAGTATTTTTATGTGACAGAAGTTAAGTTGTTATCAGTGTAAAATAGTCTGTTACAAATACAGGACTCTGTATGTTAGTTTCACTAACCAGAAAGAAAGAAATTACAGCAGATACACACACACACACACCAAAAAAGGGAAAAGAAACAAAGCTTAGCACCACAGAAAACCACCAAACTAGAGGGATAAACAATAAGAAAGGAAGAAGTGAACAAGTAATCTAAAAAACAACTAATGAAATGATAGAAGGAAGTCCTAATTTATCAATAATAAACTTGAATAGAAGTGGATTAAACTCTACTTAAAAGATATAAAGTGGATGAACGGATTCAGATAGCAAAACCCACCTATATGCTGCCTACATGATACTTACCTCACTATTAAAGACAAATAGACTGAAAGTGAAGAGATGGAAAAATATATTTTATGCAAACAAATGAAAAGCAAGCAGGAGTAGCCACAGTCATGTCATATTTTAAAAGGCTTTAAATAAAAAAACTATATAAAAAAAGAATGTCACTGTACAATGAAATGATAAAAGGCCCAATTCAATAAGAGGACATAACATATATATTACTTAGGTGTAACTATATATGTACCCAACACCAGAACAACCAGATATATAAAGCAAATATTAGATTTAAAGGTAGAGATAGACTGCAATACAATATTAGTAGGAAATTTCAACACTCCACTTTAAAAATGGACAGATTCTATGAAGAGAAAATCAACCAAAAAATGACAGACTCAAACTATACCATAGACCAAATGGACCTAGCAGGTAAAGAAGATCTCACCTGATATGGTTTGGCTGTATATCCCCACCGAAATCTCATCTTGATTATAGCTCCCATAATTCATACATGTTGTGGGAGGGAACCAGTGGGAGATAATTGAATCATGGGGGCGGTTCCCCCATACTGTTCTTGTGGTAGTGAATACGTCTAACAAGATCTGATGGTTTTATAAGGGGGAACCCTTTCACTTGGTTCTCAATTCTATTTTGTTTGCTACCATGTAAGATGTGTCTTTCGCCTTCCATCATGATTGGGAGACCTCCCCAGCCACGTGGAACTATGAGTCCACTAAACCTCTTTTTCTCTGTAAATTACCCAGTCTCGGGTATGTCTTTATCAGCAGTATGAAAACAGACTAATACATCATCCAGCAGCTGCAGAATACAAATTATTCTCAACTGTACACCAAACATTCTCTAGGACCAATCATACATTATGACACATAATAAGTCTTAACAAACTTAAGAAGACAGATATCATATGAAGTATCTTTTCTGATTCCAGGGATATAAAGCCAGAAATCAACAACAGGAAAGCCCTTGGAAATTTTATAAAAACATGGAAATTAAATAGCACGCACCCAAGAAATCAATAGGTCTCATTAAGACATTAATAGGAAAATTTCAAAAGTCACTGAGACAAGTAAGAATGAAAATCCAACATACCCAAACCTATGGAACGTAGCAAAAGCAGTTCTAAGAGGGAAATTTATAGCAATAAAAGCCTACACCAAAAAAGAAGAAAGATTTTCAAATCACAAAGCAAAATTATACACTTCAAGTAACTAGAACATCAAAAACAAACTAAACCCAAAATTGGTAGAAGGAAGGAAATAATAAAGCTCACAGCAGATATAAATGAAACAGACACTAAAAAATATTTCAAAAGATAAATAAGACAAAGTGTAAAGGTAAAACTGACAAACCTTTAGCTAAACTAAGACAAAAGGAGAGAAAATTCAAATAAATAAAAGATGAAAAAGGAGACATTACAACTGATACACCACAGAAATAGAAGGGATTGTAAGACATTACTCATAACTATATGCCAACAAATTTGATAGTGTAGAATAAAATGAATAAATTTCTGCACACATACAACTACCCAGATTAAATTGTGAGGAAATATAACATCTGAACACATCAAGAATGAGTTTGGAAATTGAATCAATAATAAAACATCTTCCATCAAAACAACAACAACAACAACCAACACCCAGGACCTGATGTCTTCACTGCTGAATTCTACCAAACAGTTAAAGAATAACTACCAATTCTCCACAAACTTTTCCACAAAAGTAATGAGGAAGGAATACTTCCATACTCATCTTATGAGGCTCGCAACATCCTGATTCTAAAACCAGACAAAGACACGCACAAAATGAAAATAACAGGCCAATATTCCTGAAGAACATAGATACAAAAGTTCTCAACAAGATACAAGTGAACTGACTTCGACAGCACACTAAAAAGAGTATTCACTATAATCAAGTGGGGTTCATCCCAGGGATGAAAGGATGGCTTAACATGCACAAATCAGTAAATATGATACACCACCACAATAGAAAGAAGAACAAAAACCATGTGATCATTTCAACAGATGCAAAAAGAACACTTGACAAAAGTCAACATTCCTTTATGATAAAAACTGTCAAGAAAGTAGGTATAGGAGTGTACCTCAACGCAGTAAAGGCCATAGGTGACAAACCCACAGCTAACATCTTATTTATGGTGAATAGTTAAATGCTTTTCCTCTTTGATATGGAGGAAGACAAGGATGTCAACTTCTACCACTTCTATTTAGCATAGTACTGGAGGTCAGAGCCAGAGCAATTAGACAAAAGAAATAAATAAGAGGGATCCAAACTGGAAAGAAGGAAGTCAGATTGTTTCTGTTTGTAGAAAATGTGATCTCACATACATATGTATACATCTATATATATGATCATATAGATATATATGATCTCTCTCTCTTTAGGGTTCTTTCTATATATACTTATATAGAGTGAGAACCCTAAAGACTTGACCAAAAACTACTAGAAATCATAAATAAATTCAGTAAAGTTGTAGTATACAAAATCAACACAGAAAATTCAGTGGTGTTTCTATACACTAATAGTGAACTATCTGAAAAAGTCATCAAGAAAGGAATTCCATTTACAATAGCTACCAAGAAATCTGCAGATAAATTTAATCAAGGTCGTGAAAGATCTCTTCAATGAAAACTATAACACACTGATGGAAAAATTTACGATACACAAAAAATGGACACTATATACTCATGGAAAGGAAGAATTGATACTATTGAAATGACCATACTAACAAAATGTCCTACAGATTCAATGCAATCCCTATCAAAATACCAATGAAATTCTTCACAGAAATAGAAAAAAATACCCTAAAATTTGTATGAAACCAGAAAAGACCCCAAATAACCAAAGCAATCCTGTGCAAAAATAACAAAGCTGGAGGCACCACACTACCTGACTTCAAAATATACTACAAAGCCATAGTAAGCAAAACAGCATGGCACTGCCATAAAGCAAACACATAGACCAATGGAAGAGAATATACAGCTCAGAAATAAATTCTCATACCTAAAGTCAACTGATTTTCCAAAAAGGAGTCAAGAGCACACACAGGGGTAAAGACAGTCTCTTCATTAAATGGTACTGAGAAGATTGGATATCTACATGTGGGATAATGAAATTAGACCCCTATCTTTTACCTTATACAAAAATCAACTCAAATGCGATTAAAGACCTAAAGGTAAGATTGAAAACTATGAAAAACTACTAGAAGATAACATGTGGGAAATTCTCTATAACTTTGGGTTCTACAAGGATTTTTTAAATGAGACGTCAAAAGCACAGGCAACAAAAGCAAAAATAGATAAATGGGGTTTCATCAAACTAAAATGCTTTTGCACAGCAAAGGAAACTTAACAGAGTGAAAAAACAACTTACAGAATGGGATACAATATTTGCAAACTATACATCTGCTAAGGAGTTAATGCCCAGATTATATAACAAACTTAAACAACTCAACAGCAAAAACATAAATAACTTATTTAAAAATGGGCAAAACTGGGAGGCTGAGGCAGGCGGATTGCCTGAGGTCAGGAGTTTGAGACCAGCCTGACCAATATGGTGAAATCATTTCTCTACTAAAAATACAAAAATTTAGCCAAACATGATGGCGTGTGCCTGTAACCCCAGCTACTCAGCAGGCTGAGGCAGGGGAATTGCTTGAACCAGGGAGATGGAGGTTGCCGTGAGCCCCGATTGCACCACTGCACTCCAGCTTGGGCAACAGAGCAAGACTCCTTCGCAAAAAAAAAAAAAAAAAAAGGACAAAATAAACTAAAAGAAATGCCACAAGAGAAAATATAGAAAGGGTCAAGACGAATATATAATAAAATCATGTTCAACATCACTAACCATCAGGGAAATGCAAATCAAAACCGCAATGAGATACCAGTTCACCCATTAGAATGGCTATTAGCAAAAAGGTAAAAGATAACAAGAGTTGGCAAGGAAGTGGAGAAAACGGAACACTTACGCACTGTTGATGGGGTTGTAAACTAGTACAACCATTAAGCAAAACTTTATGGAAGTTCGCTAAAAAATAAAAAATAAAAAAAAAAACAATCATTCGACCACATAACCCAGCAATCCCACTACTGGGTATATATCCATAGGAAATGAAATCATTGTGTTTGAAAAATATCTGCACTCTTATGTTTACTGTAGCACTATTTCTAATAATCAGATATGGAATCAACCTATGTGTATAAAAACAAACAAGTGAATTATATATATATAATATATATTATGTATATTATATATAATACATATTATGTATATTATATATAATATATTATGTATAATATATAATATATTATATATTAATATATTATTAATATTAATGTATTATATATTAATATTAATAATATTAATAATAAATAATAAGTATTATTTAATAATTATTAATAATTAATAATTAATAATAATTAATACTAATATTAATATATTATTAATATATAACATATATTATATGTATAATATACATTATATATTATGTATATTTTATATATAATACATATTATGTATATTTTATATATAATACATATTATGTATATTATATACATAATACATATTATGTATATTATATACATAATATATATTATGTATATTATATACATAATATATATTATGTATATTATATACATAATATATATTATGTATATTATATACATAATATATATTATGTATATTATATACATAATATATATTATGTATATTATAATATATATAATGTATAATGTATATAATATACGTTATGTATATTATATATAATATACATTATGTATGTTATGTATATTATATATCACATATAATATATATTATTATTATATATAATTATATATAATTATAATTATAATTATATATAATTTTATGTGTAATTATAATTATGCATAAAATTAATTATAATTATATATAATTTTATGTGTAATTATAATTATACATAAAATTATATATGTATATATATATATATATATGGACACACAATGAAATACTATTCAGCCATAAAAAAAGAATGAAATTCTGCCAGTTGCAACAACATGGATGACCCTGTAGGATACAATGTTAAGTGAAATAAGCCAGACACAGAAAGCAAATACCGCATGATCTCGCTCATATGTGGAATCTTAAAAAAAAAAATGTTAATAGAGAAGTAGAGTAGAATAGTGGTTACCAAACAGTGAGGAAGAAGCGGGGAGGGCAAAATGGAGATAGATTGGTTAACAGTTATGAAATCACAATTATATAGGAAGAATAAGTTGTAGTGTTCTTTGCAAAGCAGGGTGACTATAGTTAAAAGTAAAGTATTGTATATTACAAAGTATCTAGAAGAAAGGATTTTGAAATTTCTTATTAAAAAGAAATGATGAATGCATGAGGTAATTAATACACTAACTATCCTTATTGGATCATTAGACAACATACATATTCATTGAAACATCAAATTGTATCCTATAAATCTATATAATTACAATGTGAAAATTTTTTAAAAATAAATTAATGAATTAAATAACAATTTTAAAATGTTCTCAATCACCAATGCAAAGTTTAGGAGCTTTGTTCTTGACTCAGCCTTAAGACTGAAAACTAATGTGTTAGAAATATTTGTAGATCCTCTCAATTTTGAAAGAATCCTAGCTAAACTACTGAAATATAAAATATATTCTATGGAATATGCTCTTAGGTATATTCTTAGGTGAACTCTGCTTTTAGATGAAGCTTATAAAAATGAAAAACGTATCTGAAATAAAATTTTAAAGTATTTGGAAAATTACAGCTTAATCTCTTAAAGACAAATTTTCTGTACAGTAACCTTTTTATGTGCTTTTGAAATGGGGTATACAATTATTTTCCCTGATGTGAGACAAAATATAGAAAGTTGGCATTTTATCTAAGAAGTTAACTTAGGAAGAAAGAGTGAGAGGCAGAGGAATGAGGGAAGAAAGGAAGGCTGATGATGGGATACCTTATCAAGTTGCCTAATGCTGTATTGGAACCTAATAGGCCTTCTAAGGAGTTTTATTACATAATGCAAGACTCCTCAATCTGGGAGGAGGAAAGGGACACCTACATGAGCATCCCACCTGCTTAAGTAAGAGCAGCCACAAACTGTGGGCCATTCCAGGTAAGTGTCATATCACACCTGCACCAACTAGTCAAAGCCTGGGTCAAAGCCTGTGCAGAACTGATCGCTACAGCAGAGGCTAAAACAAGAAATGGGGCTAAGAGAGTGAAAAGCAGTGCCCATATGTATCCAAAAACAGGTTGAAGATATCTTTAGGAAGGAACAGATAATTTTTTTTATTCATACAATAACAGATGCATATGAACTCCTCGACTAGTCACCCATTCCTGTCAGCCCTTGGGCTTCATAACTAAATCATTCTTCCTTTGTAATCCAGTCCCACATTTTCAGCTATCTCTATATGTTTATTATCTGAAATATTTCTTTGCTCTATACTCTTCCCTTAGTCTTCAACCAATTTCTTTCTTTATTGTCCCAACCCACAGACTGTTATTTCCACTTTGATGTCCCATAGAAGCTTCAAGGGTTTGAAATACCTAAAAAAACAACTCATCTTTCTCCCTAAAACTCCCTCTCCTTCTCCCACTTCAAAATTTCAACTAATGGCTCCCCCTGTTATTCCCACCAGAATCCTGAATGATCCCTGTTTCTCCTCATTCACTCCATACATGTAAATCTCATTAACGTTACTTTCTAGATATTTCATGAATCCTTTCCATTCATTCTGTACTAGAAAGTGTTCCCAGTTTAGACCCTGGTGGTTGGTGGCCTCTTACCTAGGCGCTCTCTCTCTCTCTCTCTCTCTCTCTCTGTGGGTGTGGGTGTGGGTGTGTGTGTCCTGATAATTTATTTACTTCTGGTTTTTGTTTGTTTTTTAGTATCCAGAATCTACAGGGAACTTAAATCAATTAGAAAAAAAATAACCCAATTAAAAAATGGGCAAAGGACATGAACAAACACTTCTCAAAAGAACACATACAAATGGCCAACAAATACACGAAAAAAAAATGCTTAGAATCACTAATCATCAGAAAAATGCAAATCAAAACACAATGAGATACCATTTCATACCGGTTGGAATGGCTATTATTAAAAAGTCAAAATACAACAGATGCCAGCAGGGCTGTAGACAAGAGGAAGTGTCTGTATATTTTTAGCTATAGCCCTACTTCAAACGTGTCCCCATTACAGCCAAAAGAGCAGCCTATCTAAAGGACTGTTCTGATCAGCTCACTTACCTGACTGAAACCTTCAGTGACTCCCATGGCCTGCAGGTCAATGCACTAATTCATGACTATAACATCTGAGATATCCTTGATCTGGTTACTGGTCTAGCCCTCTCTGACTCACGCTTTATAAACCATGCATTCTGGAACTTTTTAGTTGTTTCCCACATCAGCATGCTACTTCCCATCCATGTAGATTTGCAGAGACCTCCTCATCTTTTTAATTCCCAGTTCCCACTCTCAACATGGGCCATCTCCTACCCACACTTCAAAACCTAAGCAAAACAACACCTTCCGTGACACCTCCATGCTGAGTCAGATGCCATCCCCTTTGTATTGTAGTTCTTTGCTTGTGTGCCTTTGTCTCACTTTGTTCTCTTTAAAATAAACTCCATGAGGACAATGATCACCTGCTATTTGTGTTAATATCTGCACCTAGTGGCATAGTGTCTGGAGTATAGTAGGATCTATTTTCAAGGAAAAAAAGATTATATCTATACCAATAGACATGAATTAGCGCTTTTTTTTTTTTTTAAAAGATAAGCTCCCTTTGAACTAAGTCAATGTTTACAAGAAGAGTTATACTAAAAAGTTCACTTTTGCTGCTTACGTTTCATTTATTTCAGGCAATTAATTCATTGTTATTGGTAAATCGATACTTTTTATTGATACTGAAAAGAGAGAAATAAACTAATGACTATCTCTGTTAGAGTAGATTTGTTCATATCTATCAGTAAAATGTTAATTATCTGAAAGTCAATAATAAAACATAAACTGTGATCTTAAATGTTTTTTAGGGGCTCAAAAATAATTAGAATTCATGTCAGCATATAAAAAAAGATCAGAGTATTTTTAAGATATGATAAAATTTTATTTTAGTTTCTTAATAGGGATTTTTGTGACCTTATAGAGTTCAACTAATTATAATTTTAAAAATAGGATTTATAGAGTTTTAGAATTAGAAACAATTTATAGATTATTTTATTTTTCTTTTGAGGAATCAGGTCATCAGAAGATCAAGGAACACCTATAATGTCACTAGATCCTAATTTAATTTAAATTTTAGAATCCAGGTATTCTAACTCCTGTCTTGATACTATTTCTACTTTATTATGTTGCTTCCCAGGGCTTTAAAAAATAAAAGCTGGGAAATTACATTTGCTTTGCATATACAGCACCAATTATCAAATTCAGCATAAAAGCATAACATGTATACATCAAAAAGAAAACATAAAAACTTCAAATTAAAAGCATCTCAAAACAATTGAATATAATAGGGAAACCTTATACAAATGCAACACTCACCCATTAATAAAAAGAAACCAATTGGAGAAAAAAGAAATTCAATATAAACATGTTGGAATATAACCTAATTCATTTTAATCCAATGCTTCAAATTGAAAAAAATTAGCACTAGTGTTATTTTCCTTTATCATTACAATCTTGCTTTTCATTACATTATGCTATGTTTTGTATTAAACATAAAATCAATTTTTCACCTTAACACATGCTAGAAATACAGAGTCACCATATTGGAAATCAGTAGAAAGTGTCTTTGTTTCTACTTTTTTTTCTTTGAAAAAGCTTTGGGAAAAAAAATCATTTACAATGTTTAATTTTAATAACTTAAAGAATGTAATTGATTTTTGTTTGTTTTTGACATGGAGTTTCACTCTTGTCACTCAGGCTGGAGTACAATGGCATGATCTCGGCTCACTGTAACCTCCACCTCCCAGGTTCAAATGATTCTCCTGTCTCAGCCTCCCGAGTAGCTGGGATGACAGGCACTCGCCACCACACCCGGCTAATTTTTGTATTTTTAGTAGAGATGGGGTTTCATCATGTTGGCCAGGCTGGTCTCAAACTCCTGACCTCAGGCGATCCGCCAACCTCGGCCTCCCAAAGAGCTGGGACTACAGGCGTGAGCCACCGTGCCCAGCCAATTGAATAGTTTTTAACTCAGAGGATAAATGCTTGAGGGGATGGAAAGCCCATTCCTCATGACGTGATTATTTCACACTGCATGCCTGTATCAAAACATCTCATGTACCCCACAAATATATAAACCTCCTATGTACCCACAAAAATTTTATAAAATAATGAAAATATTTTAAAACTAAAAAAAGGGTTTTTTAATTAAGCAACTTTATTTAAATAAAATCATTCTTCCTCATCCTCAGTCCTGGGATCTACCAGAAAGAATTAGCAACATCTTAAAGATGACAAAGTGTTAAAGATAAGCTGCTATTAAGTAAAAGTGTGAAGTGTGGAGGGGACAAGCTGGATGCCTGAACCATTTTGTTCTATCTTTAGGACAGTGAAAGAGCAAGAAGCAGGGTTGGGTGGGGGACACATATTCTGTTGAGCATTGTCACCACTATATTCACTGAAATTCATCTGCATGCTTGTATGTATACTTTTGATTCACCTGATACACTGAAAATTATATGAAATTGTTCTCTATTATTTAGATAATTATAATCTAAGTGCTAATATGAAGCTTAGAATTTATATGAAATATGTATGCCCACAACAAGACATTTCAGCTATTTCCTAGATAATAATCTCACTTCACCCTGCACAAAACAGGCACATGATCATGTCACTCTGACCTGGTTTGAGTCCAAAGAGGCTTTTGTTTTTAAAATAATTTAGGTTAGTAGTTAAAATATGAACTTTGGGCCAGGAGTGGGAGCTCATGCCTATAATCCCAGCACTTCGGGAGGCTGAGGCGGGCGGATGACTTGAAGTCAGGAGTAGGAGACTGGACTGGCCAACATGCTGAAACCCCATCTCTACTAAAAAAAAAAAATAGAAAACTTAGCTGGGTGTGGTGGCGGGCACCTATAATCCCAGCTACTTGGGAGACTGAGGCAGGAGAATTGCTTGAGCCTGGGAAGTGGAGGTTGCAGTGAGCAGAGATCTTACCACTACACTCCAAAACAAACAACAAACAAAAAAATTCTAGAGTCACACTGAAAATCTTAACAACCTGCTTCTACTACCCATTTTTTAATTTTTATTTTGACCTGATTTTAGATTGATAGCAAAATGCACAAATAACACAAAGTGCCCCCTATGTCCCTCACCCTACTTCCCCTAATGCTAACATTTTCAGAGCCATCCTTATTTGCTCTATAAAAGAGCAGAGTTCTCCTTTTAGAGATTTGGAAAGATTATTAAAAGATAAGTTACAAAATACAGTACCTGACACGTATAAAATATTAAATAAATACTAGCCATGCTTAATTATTTTGTTTTAAGTCTATATGAGTCAAGTTTTAGTAGAAATATGGGCTAGAAAAAAAAAAACAGAAAGCGGGACTCTGTGATCCGACTTGGGCTTATAGAACAGACTGCATTAGTTTGTTCTCATGCTGCTAATAAAGTCATACCCAAGACCGGGTAATTTAGAAAGGAAAGAGGTTTAAGGAACTCACAATTCCACATGGCTGGGGAGGCCTCACAGTCACGGCAGAAGGCAAAAAAGAAGCAAAGGCACATCTTAAATGGTAGCAGAGAAGAAAGCTTGTGTAGAGAAGCTCCCATTTTAAAAGCATCAGATCTCGTGAGACTTATTCGCTACCAGGAGAACAGTAGGGGGAACCCGCCCCTATGATTCAATGATCTCCACCTGACTCCATCCTTGACATGCGGGGATAATTACAATCAAGGTGAGATTCGGGTGGAGACACAGCCGAATCATATCAATGACTAATGAGAGTTACGTCCAGAACCTAATGAAAACCTGTCTGAGGCCACATTCCCTGTAAAGCAGATTTGAGATAGAGATTTGTGTAGAGAATATTTAACTGGGTAAAATCCTAGGAACCAACAACTGTGGCGAAAAAGCTGAATTGGATAAAGGGAGTTGAGATGTGAGGCAGTCACAACAAATACCTCAGCTAATCTCAAGGGGGAGCTGAGAAGCTGGGGCGACCCTTCAGAGTTGCCCTAAATTGAGGCAGGAGTATGGAGTTTTAATACCTTTCACTGGCCATTCTTCAGATACGAGTTGTCCCCAAGGATGGACATCAGCTTGACAAGTTATTAATTAGATCTCCTGAGAATAAATTCTAGAGAGAATCAGCTGAGAGGCATGATTTGCCAACACTCCCAATAGCTGGGCAAACTTCAGTTTTGAGGGAGGATTTGGGTCACACACAAAAGTCTCCACAACCAATTATTCATGGGAAATTCTATGTAGGCAGAGCTATTTCATGGCCAGTTAATCAAAACTACATAATCTATTTGGTTAAGCAAAAGAAATTAAAAAGATAAAATAAAATCTATGTATTAACACTCAAAAGTTTTTTAATGCATTTGCCTTGCATTTCGTATGTTTTGCCTTGCCTTTTATATGTTTTGCCTTGCATTTGTTTATTTGCTTTTAAGAACCTTTAGAGAACAATAATTACTAATATAATATGGAGTAGCACAGCATAGACGAGGGAAGCTAACTCTCTCCCTTTTCCCAGAACCTGGAACAGCTAAAGATCCTAAGCATTGTCAGCTTTGGTATCTGACATAGTTTGGATGTTTGTCCCCTTCAAATCTCACGTTCAAATGTGATCCCCAATGTTGGAGATAGATGCCTCCTGAATGGCTTGGTGCTGTCCTCTTGGTAATGAATGAGTTCTTACCCTGTGAGTTCATGCGATATCTGGTTGTTTAAAAGAGACTGACACCTCCTCCCTGTCTCTCCTGCTTCCTCTCTCACCATGTGATATGCTGGTTTCCCTTCACCTTCCACCATGATTGGAAGGTTCCTGAGGCCCTCCCTGGAAGCAGGTGCCAGTACTATGCTTCATGTACAGCCTTCACAACAAGGAGCCAAATAAACCGCATTTCTTTATAAATTACCCAGCCTCAGGTATTTCTTTATAACAATGCAAATGGGCTAACAGAGTATCATTCATGGACAGTGAGTGTATTAGTCAATTTTCATGCTGCTGATAAAGACATACCCAAGACTGGGTCATTTATAAAGAAAAAGAGGTTTAATGAATTCACAGTTCCACATGGCTGAGGAGGCCTCACAGTTATGGCAGAAGGCGAAAGGCGCATCTTACATGGCAGCAGGCAAACAGCAAATGAGAACCAAGTGAAAGGCGAAAGGGGTTTCCCCTTATAAAACCATCAGATCTCATGAGACTTATTCACTACCACCAGAACAGTGTGGGGAAAACTGCCCCCATGATCCACTTACCTCTCACTGGGTCCCTCCCACAACATGTGAATTATGGGAGCTACAGTGCAAGATGAGATTTCAGTGGGGACACAGCCAAACCATATCAGACAGTAATAACTTTCAATTAAATATAGCTAGACTTTCTGTCAGTGGGTCACAGCAGTCTAGAGAACACATTGAAAAACTCTGGGAACAGCAGATATAGAGGTCAGATCTAGAGATTTTGAACAAAGTTTAGTGCTACAATGCATTGGTGACCACAGACAAAAGGTGTCTGTTGTTGTTATAGTTTGTTTTCTGTCTTGTTTTTCATCATGGGAGGACAAAAAGAAAAAATGGGGGCAATGGTGAAGGAGAAATGAAAAAGACCTGCTTTTCTATGGGTGGAAGCGACTAAACGAGAGAATAAATTTGGATCACACAACAAATGCAAATCAAGTTAGAAGCATGAAAGGCATGATTAAGGCCATGGTTCTAATAGAGATCAGCCAGCGGAACCAGGATCATGCCACACCGAGAGAGGCTGCAGAGCCATTGCCTTCTCTCCTGTCAAAGCTAAATTAATGAAATGGAACTCACAGAAGCACTATGTAATCAAATATTGGTGGGACACAAGCAAATTCTGAAAAAGTTTCATTGATCAGTGATAATATCTTTTGGTGTAAATATCTCCTCAAAACATTTCAGGAAAAAAAAATAAAGCTATAATTTTACTTTAGAAATATTTAACTTTGTTATACTAGTTTACTTATTTTTTACCTAATACTTCTGATATATTGTTATGTAGGTTAAAGATGCTCGATTCATGCCACTGTGGAAACCACACATAATTTAGGCAATAATGCAAATTCTTTTCAAATTCTTTTATCAGTGTATTCACTTTATTTTTATTTCAAACACAATACAAAATTACAGGATGCTATCAAAGTGATGCTACAAAACCCCACTAAAATTTTTTCAATTCTTCAAATCACACACTTACACACACACACACACACACACCACATGCATTCCCCGTACAGACCTTTTTTTGGGGGGCCTGAGTAAATAATTGCATTTTATTTTCAATTTTTCATTTTGAAATAATTAAAGACTTACCAAAAATGTTGCAAAACTACGTGCCTTTTTGAAGTAAAGTCTTGAAAAAGTTGTTTGGTATATCCTTTATAGTAATAAAAGAAAACACGTGTATATTCTGTTGATTAAAGGCATGCTGAGATCGTCAGACATGTGACTTCATCAGAGACTCCAATATAGAGCGCAGCTGTAACGACATCCTAAGAGTGTTCTAACTGAAATGTGTTGGAAGAAGGTTCTAATTTTTTTCAACCCTTCTCAAGTTGGCACTCAGCAGATTTCCACTCTATAAAAGTAACTCCTGCTCTGCAACTAATGTTCACAGATAAGCTCCAAACATATTTACAGCTCCATTTAAGTATAATGTACACACAGTAAAATTCACCCTTTTCAATGTGCAATTTAATGGGTTATGGCAGATGAATATCATCATTTGACCACAATCATGATCAAGATACAGAAAATCTGCATCATCACAAGACGTTTTCTTTTGCTGTTTTGCATTTGATCTTTTCTCCATTCCTGAACACAGGCAACCACTAATCTGCTTCTGTTTCTACAGTTTGCATTTTCTAGAGTATCCTATTAGTGGAATGATACATTGGTGTCTTTCATGTCTAGCTTCTTTCACTGAGCATAATGCTTTTGATATTCATTTATATTGCTGTTGTATCAGTTTGCTCCTTTTTATTGTTGAGTGGTACTCCATCTACAACTGGTTTATCCATTTACAAGTTGATGGACACATCTGCTATGAACTTCAAGGATGAGGCTTGGTACGGATATGTTTTTATTTATTTTGAGTCGCAGTGGAATTATTTGGCTATATGATCAGTACTAAGTTTAACATTAAAAGAAACTGCCAAACTGCTTTCCAAAATGTCTGTACCATTTTGAAGTCCCACTAGCCAGGTGTGAATAGCAATTCTTCACATCATGTGGTATGGTCAGTTCTGCTCGTGTCAGCCACTCCAGTGGGTGTACAGTGGTACCTCAATGTGGTTTTAACTTGCATTTCCCTGATGACGGGTAACGTTAAGTATCTTTTCATTTGTGTATTGGACATCATCTCTTTTTAAATTAAAATATCTGTACAAATATTTGGCCCATTTAGGTCAAAATATTACGTTAAATGAGTTATTTGTGTTTTGTTATTTAGTTTTTTAGTTATGTGTACATTCTAGATGAAAGTTCTTTATCAGACATATTTAAAATTATTCTGTCCCAATCTGTGGTTTGCCTTTTCATTTTTTGATGCTATGTTTTAAGTTGCAAAAGTCTTAATTTCATGAAGTCCAACTTACTATTTTTTTCCATTTTCATCCATCCTTTTCTTATCTAAAAAATTTTTAGCTATAGTAAGATTATTAAAAATTTTTCCTATTCAGTAAGCTTTATACATTTTATATTTACATTATGTATAAAATACATGTTGAGTTAATTTGAGGATATGGTGTGAGGTAATTCTGAAGTTCATATTCTCCATTTAATATCCAATTTTAATAGTACCATCTTTATAAAGACATTGATTTCCTTATTGAAATATTTTGGCAACTTTGGCCATGTAAGGCAGGATATATTTCTAAATTATTTATTCTGTTTCACTGATATATATGTCTTCTTCATGCCAGTAAGTTTACTGTACTGTTTAGTGTAGCTTTATAATATGTCTTGAAATTTGGAAAGTTTTCCAACTTTATTCTTCTTTCTAAAACATGCTCTGGCTATTCTAGGACTTCTGCATTTAAAAAAAAAAATTAGAATCAGCTTTGTAATTTCTCCAAAAAGGCCTATAGGTTTGACTGGGATTGTGCCAAATCTGGAGATCAGTTTCAGAAGAATTATCATCTAATAAGTATGACATGTATATTTACCAATGAACTTGATACATATTTCTACCTATTCAATCTCTCGTATTAGTGATTTAGAAATTTTGGATCAGCATACCTTTTATTAAATTTATTCTGAATTATTTTATTATTTTTGAGGCTATTATAAGTTAAATTGCTTACATAATTTTATTTTCTAATTGGTGTTGATTGTGTATAGAAACACAATTGATTTTATTTATTGATCTTTCATCCTACAACTTTGTTAAATTCACTTCATACCTCTAGCACACTTCTGCAGATGCCTAAGGATTTTCTATGTATATGTTTACATCACATGAGAATAGTATTTTTCTTTCTTCCCAACTTGGGTGTCACTTATTTCTTATTTTCTTTTCTTTTCTCTTTATTTCTTTCTTCTTTCTGCCCATTCCTCCTTCCTTCCCTTCTTTCTTTCTCCCTGTTTTAGAATCAGTTTTGTAATTTATCCAAAAGGACCTATAAGGTTTCATGGGAATTCCACTGAATCTAGAGATCAATTTCAGGAGAATTATCATCTCATAAGTATTAAATATTTATCAATGAACTTGGTATATATTTCCACTTATTTAATATTGAATGCAATACTTTAAAGAACTAGGGAGAGAGGACATCATTGCATTTTTCATAATCTTATGTAGAAAGTATTAAGGCTTTCACCATTTTAAGTAAGATGTTTGCTATAGATTTTTTGTAAACACATAATCAGTTTGAAAATGTACTTTTCTATCCTCAGTTTGCTGGGAGTTTTTAATTTAAAAAATGTGTTACATTTTGTAAATTCCTTTTTTGCATCTATTGAGAGTGTCACGTGATTTTTCTTTTTTCTGTCAGCATGGTAGATTTTCAGTTGTTGAAACCAACTTGAGATAAACCCCACTTGGTTAAAACACATTATCATTTTTAAATATTCCTAGACTCAATTTGCTAATATTGTATTAAGAATGTTGCATCTAAGTTCATAATGGTTATCAGTCTGTCATTTTTGAGTTGTGATATCTGTATTTGTTTCTGATATCGAGAGAATCCACGTAAAACATCTACTTCTGTCATCAGTAATAATCTGACCAGGGATAACACCAACAGTTAGAGAGGAACCTGTCATTACCTGTGGCAGCAGAGATATCAGAGATTCCAAAAAGAAAAGCAAGGTTAAAATTTCAAATATAATCACATGAAATATCAGAAAGCCAGGGGATAGAAATATAGGAGAGCAAAATCTTAGAGGTCAAAACAAGTAGTTAAGTA
This sequence comes from Gorilla gorilla gorilla, assembly GCF_029281585.2. Classification (NCBI taxonomy): domain Eukaryota; kingdom Metazoa; phylum Chordata; class Mammalia; order Primates; family Hominidae; genus Gorilla; species Gorilla gorilla. Next base: position 6,128,023 of record NC_073230.2, read on the forward strand.
CTGCACATGATAATAAAAAGTAAAATCTTTTCCTAAGGCAGAGCCTGGCTGCTGCCTAGCTTCTTTGACAATTCTTGGTAGGCTTTCATGGCTTTATAAGGGCTTATACTTTAGGTAAAGTTATAGTCAGGGAAACGGTGGGTGTAGGTTGGCTCTGTAGAAATGAAGCATTACAGGAGCACTGCAGTGAGAAAGAAACTGATACTGATGATACTTCGGTCACACTAATAATACATGCTAATGATAATCATAGCAATCATGGTAATGACAGAAAATATATATATATAATATTAACATGCTTCTATTTGCACATATACATATGTGAATAGAAACATTGATTTAAAGACATGAAAGTATAGAAATAGCCTACACCTGATAAAGATATGCTCATACACAATAACAAACCTCAGTATAAACAGAGATTTTGATGTATCACAGAATTCTGCAATAGATCACAATTTTGACACTATGGGAAGTGTCATTTTCAGAACTTTTCTTTATCTCCATTATCTCCATTCTCTATTTCCAACATTCCTGGAGACTGAACTCAAGGATCAGTAAATATTCTCAACCTTAACCATAGCAGACTTCATTCATCCCATATATGCTTGTTATTTTTCCCCATTGACAGAAGGCATTGTACCATGAAATATACAACATATCTCTGACACACCTGACGAAAACAAACAATGGGGAAAGATTGACTATTTAATAAATGGTGATGGGAAAACTGGCTAGCCAAATGAAGAAAGCTGAAAGTGGACCCCTTCCTTACACCTTATAAAATAATTAACTCAAGATGGATTAAAGACTTAAACATAAGATCTAAAACCATAAAAACTCTAGAAGACAACCTAGCCAATACCATTCAGAACATAGGCATAGGCAAAGACTTCACGACTAAAACACCAAAAGCAGTGGCAACAAAAGCCAAAATTGAGAAATGGGATCTAATTAAACTAAAGATAGCTTCTGCACAGCAAAAGACACTATCATCGGAGTGAACACACAACCTACAGAGTGGGAGAAAATTTTTGCAATCTATCCATCTAACAAAGGGCTAATATCCAGAATCTACAAGGAACTTAAACAAATTTACAAGAAAAAAACAACCCCATCAAAAAGTGGGAAAAGGATATGAACAGACACTTCTCAAAAGAAGACATTTATGCGGCCAATAAACACATGAGAAAAAGCTCATCATAGGCTGGGCGTGGTGGCTCACGCCTGTAATCCCATCACTTTGGGAGGCCAAGGCGAGTGGATCACAAGGTCAGGAGTTTGAGACTTGCCTGGCCACTATGGTGAAACTCTGTCTCTACCAAAAACACAAAAAAAAACTTTAGCCAGGCGTGGTGGTATATATCTGTAATCCCAGCTACTCAAGAGGCTAAGGCAGGAGAATTGCTTGAACCCATTAGGTGGAGGTTGCAGTGAGCCGAAATTGTGCCACTGCACTCCACCCTGGGTGACAGAGTGAGGCTGTCTCGAAGAAAAAAAAAAAAAAAAAGCTCATCACCCCTGGTCCAATGAGATACCATCTCGCACCAGTTAGAATGGCAATCATTAAAAAGTCAGGAAACAACAGGTGCTAGAGAGGATGTGGAGAAATAGGAATGCTTTTACACTGTTGGTGGGAGTGTAAATTAGTTCAACCATTGTGGAAGACAGTGTAGCAATTCCTCAAGGATCCAGAACTAGAAATATCATTTGACCTAACAGTCTCATTACTAGGTACACATCCAAAGGATTATAAATCATTCTACTATAAAGACACATTCACACATATGTTTATTGCAGCACTATTCACAAGAGCAAAGACTAGGAACCAACCCAAATGCCCATCAATGATAGACTGGATAAAGAATATGTGGCACATATACACCATGGAATACCATGCAGCTATAAAAAAGGATGGATTAATGTCTTTTGCAGAGACATGGATGAAGCTGGAAACCATCATTCTCAGCAAACTATCACAAGAACAGAAAACCAAACACCACATGTTCTCACTCATAAGTGGGAGTTGAACAATGAGAACACATAGACACAGGGAGGGGAACATCACACACTGGGGCCTGTCAGTGGGTAGGAAGGAAAGAGGAGGGATAGCATTAGGAGAAATACTTAATGTAGATGACGAGTTGATGGGTGCAGCAAACCACGACAGCACATGTATACCTATTTCACAAAACTGCAAGTTCTGCAAATGTATCCCAGAACTTAAAGTGTATGTATGTGTGTATATATATATACACACAAATGTAAATGTAAATGTAAATAAATTGAAAATGGTAAAAATAGAAATATGTTTCCTACACAAATAGTGACATAATAAAGCAAGATAGAATGTATGTTTGAGTTAAAAAAAATTGCTTAGAAGACAACTTGAATTCCATTCCAAGGAACTAGTTTTCAAAAGTTTACAACCAGATTTCAGTTTGGCAAAAGGCAACAATGCTGTTTTGAAAATAATTTCTGAAAAGAGCTTCCCCAGCAGTTCCAAATGGCAGTCCTGATACAAGGAAGTAGGGGCAATTTTGTTACCACCAGGAACACTGAATTTATTTTCAGACCTTGAAATTCTGGGAGGCCCTCGAATAATAATCAACTACAATATTTTACTTTACATAGAAATATTGTTTTAATGTTAATATAAAAGCTTGTATATGAACTAAAATTGTCAATCTGCCACTTTTAAGAAAGAAGAATCCATTATGTCCCTAATCTATAGTGAGTTGATATGTTCCATAAGCAGTTCTGGAAGGAGGCTACACTTAGAGCATAAATTGGTATAGATCGCTTTGCTCTCACAGATAGCGACACAATATTTTCTGCTGAATGGGAAAAAGTTTGAAGGCATAAATCAAGATAAAGCAATCATCTGACAAAGAATTACAAAGAGGCCCCATACCTTTTTCTTAGTGAACTCCATGTGACACATTGATTTTCCACTGAAGATAAAAGCCAAAATCATGTGTCATCAATAGAAAGCAAGCAAAACTATTTGGTTCAATATGTTATGGTACTTAACAAAAAAAAAACTTGCAGAGAAAAGACAAATCTAAAATGTTGCACATGATTCAAACAAGTCTGGATCAGAAGAGACATTTCAGAGGTCACTGCTAGAGAGTCAAGGATACATTAGAGAGAAATAAACTCCTGCTTTTTTGTTTATCTACTTACATACACAGATACTGTCTGATGAAGATGATTGATATCAGGTATGGTATTTGATGGTATAGTCATTTACAAAATAATTCATCCCTTATGATCTAATGCAATTTTCTTCATATTACACGTGTATATTTAAATACTTCCTTGTGAAGTGGAGGCTAGCCAGGCTGCTGTTAGCATATCCAGTACATTTCTGCAAATTCCAAAATGGCAAATCCCACAGTTGAAATTTCAACCTCTCTAGCGTCCCTCGGCTGGAGTGCATAATCACGGCAAAAGTCTGCAACATCAGAGGTGGCCGCCACAGACACAAAGTCTATGTTTCTCATTCCATTCTACCAAATCTATTCAGCAGTCTGGGTGAGGGGGCTTGGCAGTATCTATGAGCAGAAAGCATTCAAATGGCTGGTATATGTGCTTCCGGGGAAACTAAGGGGAAAAAAGAGAGAGGGAGGGAGGGAGGGAACAAGAAAGAAGAAGGAAACTCAAGGAGAGAGGAAGGGAAGGAGGCTGGCAAGAAGGGATGGAGGGAGCAAGGGAGGGAGGAATAAAGGAAGGAAGTTACACCAAGTTTCAAAACTGGCCACGGACTGAGAAGGATTAAGAGACAAACGGAATTGAAAGCATTTATGTTCATACTCGGTATTTTTCTTACCCATTCTTGCAAATTAGTAATTTAAAAATTTTCATTTCCACAAATCCACGTGTTTTCTTGTTCCTCTCTCTCCGCTCTTTTTCCTTCTTTCCTTCCTGCCTTTCTTCTTTCTTTTCAACATAGGTTATATAAATGTGTGAGAGCTATCACTAGTCTACATTAATCATCAGGATTTTCCTGTATATTTCCAATTAAGATGACCCATAATAATATTCTACTGTAATTTTGGAGGGTCCAAAATACTAGATGGCATTTAGTGTTTTGGAAATCATGACAAGTCTAACAGGACTTTAAAAAACCTATCAAGACATCTGATGTGTTTTCTTGCCCATACACTCTTTAATGAGGTCTGCTTGACCCTTTCTTCTTCCCTTCTCTAGTCATGGGTTCTTCACACTGAAAACTAAGCTTTGCATCAGTGTTTGACGAACAGGTGACATAATAAACTGCAGTTACATTTTAAATTCAGCTCAAGATGGTAGATGAGAAATCTAAGATTGTGAAGTGAGATTTAGCATGCTGTTCAGTATGCAACAAATCTGAGTGTTGCTCACACAGGATTCATACCAACAGGCTCCTTCCAAAACCTTTCAATGCAAATTCTAGCAAATGCACACTTGGAAGAAAAATGTTCCATGAAGTTGTATATGTAAATTTATACTTTCAGCATTTATGTATATAATTTCAGGGGAAGTGGGATCAACTTAACATTATTAAACATAGTCCAATGATATTTACAACATAACTTCAGAAACATTTTATTACTAGAAGTATTTTAAAAAGGATGTACCATTTAGGATTTAAGACACACCCCACAAATGAAAAAACAAATGAGATTATAAACAACATTTTTAAAAAAATTATGCCATCTTTTCACTACAAAATCCTCCTGGGGGAAAAATATCTTTTCCTTCATTATTAAAGGATGTTATCAGAGCACAGTGGAATTCTTTCAGATTTAGTCAGAAGGTTCTCTGGAGTTGACAGATCTATTGGAGAATATTTTCTTTGAAAGTCCATGTCCTTTCCCCAGGCCTACATCATATATAAATAAACATTTCAGAAAAGGGGCCATGTTAAGAAAAAGTGGGTTGAAGATTGTAAGACCTGGTTCCTGGGTGCCAAATAATTCACAAGTTGGAATAAGCTGGGTTTCTGTAACACTTCTCTATGACTGCCATTGATACTGAACTATGCCAAGGAACTAAGTCCTACCAAGGAAAAGCAGGAGGAAAACAGGTGTAAGAAAACATTTCCTGTCAGTGTGTCCAGAGATAGCATGAGTCAACAGCGGCTCCTCATGAAGCCATCGATTCGTAACACTGGAGTATCTAGAATGCATCTGGGTCGAATTATTAAAAAGAAAGTTCTTCTCAAGCTAGTTGTAATGGTAGCTAATTTAAAAAATTAATGTTCTGCGATTCTGATAAAAACCTATGTGGTGAACCAACAATAAAGGCGGCTGGAGATATTGGTATGAAATAGTTATTTTTCCTTATATACCTGGACGTTCATGTAAGAAATTATACTTTTGGAAGGTCTGTCATATTCTCAGTGTATAAGAGTTGAATCATTTTTAGAAGTTATTGTCAGAATTTTGCTTTAATAGTGCAGTAAAGTGTGCATTCTCTCTCTCTCATTTTCATTCAACGGCCTCTACAAATTGAGCCTGGCTCAAAGGTCTTTCCCTCTTGGAATATGACTCCTCCCCTGTCCCTCTACATAGGCTGTTCTATAACAAATTATTTTGCTGTCTTGATTTTTCAGAGACCTCATGCTAGTAGTAGAGAGCCAGGAGAAAGTGAGATGTCCTATATAAAAGGCCTGCTAGAAAAAGAAATCAGCACTGAGTTCTAAGGATACTGAACAACTTTTTAAAAAACAAGCAAGCCATATTAAACACATTAGTTACAACCAAATTAGATAAAACCATGAAAATTATCCAAGAAGAAAAAGTACATCACCTGTCTAGGTTTAAAATTGCTTAAGGCTGCCATCCAAGGACCATCTATGATAACAAATACAGTAGTCTGTATTGACACAAAGTTTTAGTGATAGACGTAATTACATTCTTCTGCTGGTGGTGTTCTAGAATAAATGGAATATCTGCTGATCAAATCTGAATGCATCCCATAATATTAGCATGTAGGATCCCAGATCTGCAGGCACTATCTCTTTCTCAGATCTACACTTTGAATATTATGTTAGTTAAAATGAGAAGTATGTTAGAAAATGTCTTTTACAAAAGAAATATTGGCTGAGTATGGTGGCTCATGCCTGTAATCCCAACACTCTGGGAGGCCAAGGTGAGAAGATCTCTTGAGCTCAAGAATTTGAGACCAGCTTGGGCAACATATCTATAAAAAATTTTAAAACTTAGCCGGTGTGGTGGTGCACACCTATAGGCACAGCTACTTCAGAGGCTGAATCAAGAGGATCACTTGAGCTTGGGAGTTTGAGGTTGCAGTGAACTATGAACATGGCACTGAACTCCAGTCTGGGCAACAGAGTGAGAACTTGTCTTCAAAAAAATAAAAAAGAAGAAAAAAATAGGAAATATTGTGTTCACATCTGCTATGGTACTCTTTCTTATATAAACTATTTCTTTGCAGTATTCTAGAGGATTTAAGACAAATTTACCACTGAATAATTTCATATGGTATATTATTGCATTAGTATAGTATGTTATTATATAATTAGTATAAGTGACCAGTGCTGCAACAACCACATTCCAAAAAGTATTGTGATCCTCCAAAATTACAATGTCTAAATGACATTATTCTCCTTCATGAGACCATTATACCTTAATTTTCCAGCACCATGAAAATCTACAAATGCCCTCTAAAATATATTTAGAAAACGTGGGGAAAAAATAGATACAGTTTCAGAAGATACATATATTTTGAAAATTAGCCTTTTTGGAATAAATTATTCTTTATGACATATAAATAAACACATTTTTCAGACTGGCGGGGTAACATTTGCATCAGTCAAAATAATTAGATTACTAAAACCTGTAATCTTATTAGAAAAATGGTTTATTCAGAGAATCATTGGAATTATTAGCCTTCAAGCTGCTATAGATTGAATCTGATCAAAATAATTAAGATAATATTATTTCATTTTTCAGTATAATATCTCCTTAGTATTTTTGTTTCTTATTTAATATGTGATTATATTTACTTCTGTGAATAATATGGATGAAGATCATTACAGTGTCAAGATCACTGGGTTCAGAGCACAGAAACCTCAAGTCTATTCTTTTTTCTTAAATACCTGTAAGACTTTAAAGAAGACAGAGTTTCTGGACTCTAATTTCTCTATCTGTAGAATAAATGGGTTAGACCAAATAACTCCTTTCTGCTTATAAATTTTCTAATTATATGACTGAGCTTACACCTGGAAAACAGTCTATCTCCTGTATAAATTAATGATAGAAATGAAAACCACCACGTTTCATGAAATTAACCACATAAATATCAACATCAACTGCTCAGAAGGACTTAAGTGCAAGTATCACAGGAATTCTGAAGCACAGAGAACTAAATATAAGAAATGTAACACTCTTCGTATTTTCAAAGAAGATTTTAATAATATATGTAAACACAGTAGCCTGTTCATAAGAAAAAAGAAAAGGGACGTCTTAGCATATTCAGGGTTCAACCAAAACTACTACTGGAATGTAAGTCAAAGTAATATTCACCTAACTGTCATAATTGGCATGAATAATTTTAAGTAAAACACTTTTATTTGATATTAAATGTGAACAATAAGCCAAAACAGAGAAAATTAATCAATTGATCATTTATTGAAACTGAAATAAAAATATATAATTATTGAAGCCTCTTATATACATAAACCAATCATTGCTTAAATGAGCTGACATACTGGCTCCATAGTTTTATGTCACTAAGGAACTCTTTTGAACACAATAAAGAAACCAGAATTGAGCACAGAGAATGATGAACTGGGAAGTTCATGGCTTTCTATCTACTAATTAGGAGTACAATCATTCAGTCAAACAGCCACTCAACAAACATTTAGCATACAGCTTCTGGATACCAGGTACTGGTGTAGGTGCTAGAGCAACAAGGAAATAGTCCCTGCATTCAGTGAGCTCACAGGCAAGTAAACAAGTAAGTATAAAGACTGCATGACTGATTGGGAGCGGTGGTTCATGCCTGTAATCCCAGCACTTTGGGAGGCCATCGTGGGCAGATCACGAGGTCAAGAGATCGAGACCATCCTGGCCAACATAGTGAAACCCCGTCTCTACTAAAAATACAAAAATTAGCTGGGCACGGTGGTGCACGCCTGTAGTTTCTTGGGAGGCTGAGGCAAGAGAATCAGTTGAACCTGGAAGGTAAAGGTTGCAGTGAGCTGAGATCACACCACTGCACTCCAGCCTGGTGACAGAGTGAGACTCTGTCTCAAAAAAAAAAAAAAAAAAGACTCCATGATAAATGTGTATCTACAAAGGGCACAAAGGAATGAGTAGCTAATCCCCAAAGCCATATGGAGCAGTCAGTATAAGCTTCAGGAAAAGAAACTGAAGTAAAAAGCTAACCTGAATCTGAAAAAAATGAGTAGGTATTTTCCAAGCACGTTTCAGGGGAAAAGTTGCAGGATGCAGAAGTCCTCCCAAGTACAAAAAGAGAATGAACTCTGGACAACTGGCAATTTATGGCACACAGGAATCAGTAAATGTAGGGATGAGAGGCACACAGAAACATGGGCAAAAACAGGAATTTTGACTTTATTCCATAAATCATGGAAAGCCACCAATGGGTTTTAAGTAATAAAATACTAAGACCAGGTTTGCATTTTAGAAAGATCAATTTGATTTCAGTGAGGAGGTCCAAAAATGAGAGCAGCAAGGCCAGATAGAAGTCCTGCTGCAACTAGCTATGGTTAGAGATGCAGACCAAAACTAAGGTGAAATCATTTAGAAGAAAGAACGTGGATATAAGAGCCATTGGTTTGGCCTCTCCACATCATTTTTCTAATTTTATTTTCATTTATTTATTTATTTATTTATTTATTTTTTGAGACAGAGTCTCGCTCTGTCACCCAGGCTGGAGTGCAGTGGCGTGATCTTGGCTCACTGCAAGTTCTGCCTCCCGGGTTCACACTATTCTCCTGCCTCAGCCTCCCGAGTAGCTGGGACTACAGGCACGCGCCACCACGCCCAGCTAAATTTTTCTATTTTTTAGTAGAGATGGGGTTTCACCGTGTTAGCCAGGATGGTCTCGATCTCCTGACCTCGTGATCCACCCACCTCGGCCTCCCAATGTGCTGGGATTACAGGCTTGAGCCACCATGCCCAGCTGGCCTCTCCACATCTTTACTGTTATACTGATAACATGGGGATGAAAATAAATATTATTTGTATTTAAACTATTATTGTTATGTGAAAATTAAACAAATAACATACTATGATAACATCGGAGGTTCAAGAAATATTAAGTCTTGAAAATAGGAAAGATGAAAGGAAGGAAACAGGGAGTGGGGAGGAAAGTAGGAGAAAGGAGAGAATATAGGAATGAGAGAGGAGGAAAATAATAAGAAAGAAGTAGAAAGCTAGGTACGGTGGCTCATGACTGTAATCCCAGCGCTTTGGGAGGCCGAGTCAGGCAGATCACAAGGTCAGGAGTTCAAGACCAGCCTGGCCAATATGGTGAAACCTTGTCTCCACTAAAAATACAAAAATTAGCTGGGTGTGGTGGCAGGCACCTATAGTCCCAGCTACTCGGGAGGCTGAGGCAGGAGAATCACTTGACCCTGGGAGGCAGAGGTTGCAGTGAGCTGAGATCACACCACTGCACTCCAGCCTGGGTGACAGAGAAAGATGCTGTCTCAAAAAAAAAAAAAGAAAAAAAAAAAAGAAAGAAGTAGAAAAAGATATAGTATTTCTTAATCAGCAGAAGCTACTCTTATTTTTCAATACTCTACCTTTCTAATGTATCACTGACAAGGAAAGGTCTTGAATAATTGACTGAAGTCAGAATAGGTAAGGCACTCTACCTGTGGATACATGAGAGGCCTTAAAAAGTTCATGGAAAATGTATATTATGAAAAAAACTATGCAAAGGTTTCAATTTTGGCAGCAAAATAAACTCATACTAATTTATTATAGCATGTTTGAACAGGATCTAGTTTGAGACAGTAAGAAGGAGTAGACATTAGTTTGAAAAGAGCCCCTAGCAGAGCAATGTAAATTCTGCTAAAATTGAAGCAAGAACAAACATTAGATTATGATGAAGCTTGAGTGAAAGAATGGTGAAATCACTGATGCTTTACAAGAAGCTTGAGGGGACAATGCACCAAAGAAATCAGTAGTTCACAAGCGGACAGCTTTTTTAAAGAAGAAACGAGATGATGTGGAAGATGAAGTCCACAGGGACAGATCATCCATATCAATTTGCAAGGAAAAAAATTAATCTTGTTTGTGCCCTAATTGAAGAGGACTGATAATCAACAGCACAAACAATAGCCAACATCATAGACATCTTAATTGGTTCAGCTTACACAGTTCTGACTAAAAAATTAAAGTTGAACCAACTTTCCACTGCATGGGTGCCAAAAGTGTTGTGCTCAGATCAGCTGCAGACAAGAGGAGAGCTCTCAATGGAAATTTTAAAGAACTAGGGTCAAGATCCTGAAGGATTTCTTTGAAGAATTGTAACAGAAGATAAAACATGGCTTTCCCAGTATGATCCTGAGGGCAAAACACAATCAAAGCAATGGCTACCAAAGGTGGAAGTGGTCCAGTCAAAGCTAAAGGGGATCACTCAAGAGCAAAGGTCACGGCAACAGTTTTTTGGGGACATTCCAGGCATTTTGCTTGTTGACTTTGTGGAAGGTCAAAGAACAATAATATCTGCATATCATGAGAGTGTTTTGAATAAGTTAGCCAAAGTTTTAGGGCAAAATACCTGGGAAAGCTTTAGCAGACAGTCCTCTAACACCACAATGTTTCTGCTCATTCCTGTCATCAAGCAAAGGCAATTTTGTGAGAGTCTCAATGGGAAATTGTCAGGCATCCACCTTACAGCTCTGATTTGGCTCCTTCTGACTTCTTTTTGTTTCCCAATCTCAACAAATGTGGAAAGGGCACCCATTTTTCTTAAGTTAATAATGTATAAGAGACTGCATTGACATTGTTAAGTTCCCAGGACCATCAGTTCTTTAGGGATGAAAACCGAAGATCACATTTTCAATGTTTATCTTTTAACTTCATTTTTCCACAAACTTTTTGAAGTTTCTCCATACAAATGTCTCCATACAAATGAGCACTTGCAAAATAAGCAGAGAGTCTCATTCAATGGACAGAAAGTCCTGTGCCATCTAAAAATTATCTTAAGCAAGTTCAATGTGTAGCAACAGACTGTATTGATAAATATCAGTTAGGTTGACTTCTGCAATGACCATGATGGAGTAACAAGAACTAGACTTTCTCTCCCTCCTGAAACAACCAAAAAAATGGCCAAAATGTATGCCACAAAAGTTTGCAAGACCCTGTAAAGTCAGTCTCAAACAAGGTGAGCCTATCAACTGCCCTAATTTATGCCTGGAGAAAGTTTTCCAGCCCACTACTGCAGGAGAAAAGCCCAAGAGGAGCCCATTGTTCTCGCTGAGCTGAGGGGACAGAGCTCAGAGTCCACAGAAACCATGTTGACATGAGCTCTCAGGACAAGGTTTCCGAGAAGAAGGGGCTGCACAGAAAGAGAACTCCAGAGCTCTGCAAAGGGTCCCCCTAAAGTACATAGCTAAGTAATTGTTAGGACAGGCCTAGAGAAAAGTACCTACGGTTGGGGAAACAACACCCAGATAAGATGAAAAGTAACAGTACACATGCTCACCAAGGTCCAGTAATAGTGCTTATTTTATCAGCCAAACCAGAAACACCTCAAGATTCCCAGGGATACCCAGAAGGATCTTGCCTCACTAGTTGGGAGTGATTAGCTCTAAAATGAGAACTGGTCTGATCCCACCTAATGAATTTTTAAAGCAAGACCAAAAAGAGTCAAACTCTTTCCAACTAAACTTAAATACATACCAATACAAAGATCAAGAATATTTATATATACTTCCAGCACTCAATAAGATAAAAGTCACCATATCTGACATCCAGACACAGTTTAGCAGAGACACAACAGTAACAACAAAAGACAGAAGAACGTGGCTCATAATAAGGAGAAAAATCACTGAGTCAGAACTGATCCAGAGTAAATCAAGGTGCCAGAGTTATCAGTTAAGAACATTCAAATGCTTATTGAAACAGTATTCTATATGTTCTAAAATAGAGACATGCAAGATACACTAAAGGAGGCTGGGTGCAGTGGCTCACGCCTGTAATCTCAGCATTTTGCGAGGCCGAGGCAGGTGGATCACGAAGTCAGGAGTTCAGGACCAGCCTGACCAATATGGTGAAATCCCATCTCTACTAAAAATACAAAAATTAGCGGGGCATAGTAGCATGCGGCTGTAGTCCCAGCTACATGGTAGGCTGATAGCACGTTAGTCATTAAAGAAGAAAAGATAGACACCTCTCAAAATAAAATAGAGAGAGAAAATAAATTTTTAAAAAACATGAACAGAGCAATAGTAGACAGTACATTTCAAGTAACTGAATTTACGTGTAATCTCAGTTCCCAAAGGAGAGGAGAGGGAAGATGTGAAAACATTTGGGACTTTGAGTCAGGCAAAGCTTTCTTTGATATGACCCCACAGCATGATTTATATAATAATATATTGATAAGAAGAACTCATCAAATTTAAAAAAAAGAATCTGCTCTTCAAAAGAATCTATTAAGAGACTGAAAAGACAAGCTGCAGGCTGGGAGAAAATATTTGCAATTCATATATCTGATGAAAGGCTTGCATCAAAAATATATTTTAAAAGCTCAAAATTTAATAATGAAAAACAAACAACCCCATTTAAAACTTGGGTGAAAGACTGGAACAGACATTTCAAAGTAGACATTTGTTTGGTAAATAAGCACATATGCTCAACATAATTAATGCTTAGGGCAATGCAAATTTAAACCAAAATGAGACGCCACTATCTATTTTTAAATAGCTAAGATTAGCATGACTGATAACAGCCAAGCACTGGCTTGGATGTGGAGAAGCTGAAACTCTCATACACTGCTGATGGGAATACAAAAAAGTGTAACCTTTGAAAAACAGTTTAAGAGTCCCTTAAAAAGTTAAACATACTTCTGCCGTAAGACTCAGCCATTGCACTCCTGGGTATTTACCCAAGAGAGATAAAAGTAGGTGTTCATATAATGATATCAACACAAATGTTCATAGCACATGTATTCATAATAGCCCAAACTAGAAACAGTCTAAATATCAATCAATACATTAATGAATTAACTTGCTTTATCCGAATTAATTATGGATACATACTATAACATGAATGAATCTCAAAATAACTATACTAAGTGAAACAAGGCAGACTCTAGAGGTAAAACATGCAGAGAAAAAAACATAAAATGTCAGACAAAAAAGTGCATAGTGTAAAATTTTATTTATATACATTTTTTGACTGTATAAATTACTGTCAAGTGACAGAAAGCAGTTTGGTGGTTTTTAAGGGCCAGGAATGAGGGGCCAGAGAAATGTATTATAAAGAGGCATCAGGAAACTGGAGGTGAAGTATATTTCCATCACCTCGATTGTGTGCTGATGGTTTCTAAACTTTCAATATTTTTAGTTTATTATATGTTATACAAAATAAAGCTTGTAATAAAAATCAAAAGATTGAGCCATCCTTATTTTCTCCACAAAAGAGCAGAATTCTCCTTTTAGAGATTTGGAAAGATTATTAAAAGGTAAGTTACAAAATACAGTACCTGACACGTATAAAATATTAAATAAATACTAGCCATGCTTAATTATTTTGTTTTAAGTCTATATGAGTCAAGTTTTAGTAGAAATATGGGCTAGAAAAAAAAAAAACAGAAAGCGGGACTCTGTGATCCGACTTGGGCTTATAGAACAGAATGCACTAGTTTGTTCTCATGCTGCTAATAAAGTCATACCCAAGACCGGGTAATTTAGAAAGGAAAGAGGTTTAAGGAACTCACAATTCCACATGGCTGGGGAGGCCTCATAGTCACGGCAGAAGGCAAAAAAGAAGCAAAGGCACATCTTAAATGGTAGCAGAGAAGAAAGCTTGTGTAGGGAAACTCCCATTTTAAAAGCATCAGATCTCGTGAGACTTATTCGCTACCAGGAGAACAGTAGGGGGAACCCGCCCCTATGATTCAATGATCTCCACCTGACTCCATCCTTGACATGCGGGGATAATTACAATCAAGGTGAGATTCGGGTGGAGACACAGCCGAATCATATCAATGACTAATGAGAGTTATGTCCAGAACCTAATGAAAACCTGTCTGAGGCCACATTCCCTGTAAAGCAGATTTGAGATAGAGATTTGTGTAGAGAACATTTAACTGGGTAAAATCCTAGGAGCCAACAACTGTGGCGAAAAAGCTGAATTGGACAAAGGGAGTTGAGATGTGAGGCAGTCACAACAAATACCTCAGCTAATCTCAAGGGGGAGCTGAGAAGCAGGGGTGACCCTTCAGAGTTGCCCTAAATTGAGGCAGGAGTATGGAGTTTTAATACCTTTCACTGGCCATTCTTCAGATACGAGTTGTCCCCAAGGATGGACATCAGCTTGACAAGTTATTAATTAGATCTCCTGAGAATAAATTCTAGAGAGAATCAGCTGAGAGGCATGATTTGCCAACACTCCCAATAGCTGGGCAAACTTCAGCTTTGAGGGAGGATTTGGGTCACACACAAAAGTCTCCACAACCAATTATTCATGGGAAATTCTATGTAGGCAGAGCTATTTCATGGCCAGTTAATCAAAACTACATAATCTATTTGGTTAAGCAAAAGAAATTAAAAAGGTAAAATAAAACCTATATATTAACACTCAAAAGTTTTTAATGCATTTGCCTTGCATTTCGTATGTTTTGCCTTGCATTTCATATGTTTTGCCTTGCATTTGTTTATTTGCTTTCAAGAACCTTTAGAGAACAATAATTACTAATATAATATGGAGTAGCACAGCATAGACGAGGGAAGCTAACTCTCTCCCTTTTCCCAGAACCTGGAACAGCTAAAGATCCTAAGCATTGTCAGCTTTGGTATCTGACATAGTTTGGATGTTTGTCCCCTTCAAATCTCACGTTCAAATGTGATCCCCAATGTTGGAGATAGATGCCTCCTGAATGGCTTGGTGCTGTCCTCTTGGTAATGAATGAGTTCTTACCCTGTGAGTTCATGCGATATCTGGTTGTTTAAAAGAGACTGACACCTCCTCCCTGTCTCTCTGGCTTCCGCTCTCACCATGTGATATGCTGGTTTCCCTTCACCTTCCACCATGATTGGAAGGTTCCTGAGGCCCTCCCTGGAAGCAGGTGCCAGTACTATGCTTCACGTACAGCCTTCAGAACAAGGAGACAAATAAACGTCATTTCTTTATAAATTACCCAGCCTCAGGTATTTCTTTACAACAATGCAAATGGGCTAACAGAGTATCATTCATGGACAGTGAGTGTATTAGTCAATTTTCATGCTGCTGATGAAGACATACCCAAGACTGGGTAATTTATAAAGAAAAAGAGGTTTAATGAATTCACATTTCTGCACCACTACCTGTATAAATATGGAAATATCTACACCGCTATCGGTATATACATGGAAATATCTACACCGCTATCTCTATCAACATGGAAATATCTACACCGCTCTCTCTATAAACATGGAAATACCTACACCGCCATCTGTATCGACATGAAAATATCTACACCGCCATCTGCATAAACATGGAAATATCTACACCGTTATCTGTATTAAGATGGAAATATCTACACCGCCATCTATATAAACATGGAAATATCTACACTGCCATCTGTATGAATAAGGAAATATCTACGGCGCAACCTCTATAAAGATGGAAATATCTACACCGCCTTCTGTTTAAACATGGAAATATCTACACCACTATCTGTATTAAGATGGAAATATCTACACTGCCATCTCTATAAAGATGGAAATATCTACAACGCCATCCCTATGAACATGGAAATATCCACACCGCCATGTGTATAAACATGGAAATATCTACACAGCTATCTGTAAAAACATGGAAATATCTACAGCGTAATGTGTATAAACATGGAAATACCTACCCCGCTATCTGTATTAACATGGAAATATCTACACCACCATCTGTATGAACGTGGAAATATCTACACCGCCAACTCTGTAAACATGGAAATATCTACACCGCCATCTGTAGGAACATGGAAATATCTACAACGCTATCTCTAAAAACAAGGAAATGTCTACAACGCCATCTGTATATACATGGAAATACGTACACCGCTATCTGGATAAACATGGAAATATCTACACCGCTATATCTATAAACACGGAAATATCTACACCTCCATTTGTATGCACATGGAAATATCTACAGCACCATCTGTAGGAACATGGAAATGTCTAAACCGCTATCTCTATAAACTTGGAAATACCTACACCGCTATCTGTATAAACATGGAAATATCTACACCACTATCTCTATAAACGTGGAAATGTCTACACCGATATCTGTATAAACAAGGAAATACATACAAAGCTATCTGTATAAACATGGAAATATCTACTCCGCTATCTGTGTAAACATGGAAATATCTACACCACTATCAGTATAAACATGTAAATATCTACAATGCTATCTGTATAAACATGGAAATATCTACACCGCGGTCTGTGTAAACATGGAAATATCTACACCGCTATCTCTTAAAACATGGAAATATCTACAACGTAATGTGTACAAACATGGAAATACCTACACCGCTATCTGTATAAACATGGAAATATCTACACAGCCATCTGTAGGAACATGTACATATCTAAACCGCCAACTCTATAAACATGGAAATATCTACACTGCCATCTGTAGGAATATGGAAATATCTACACCGCTTTCTCTATAAGCATGGAAATACCTTCACCGCCATCTGTATAAATATGGAAATACGGACACCGCTATCTGGATAAACATGGAAATATCTACACTGCTATATCTATAAACATGGAAATATCTACACCGCCATCAGTATGAACATGGAAATATCTACACCGATATCTGAATAAACATGGAAATATCTACAACGCTATCTGTGTAAACATGGAAATATCTACACCGCTATCTCTTAAAACATGGAGATATCTAAACCGCTACCTTTATAAACATCGAAATATCTACACTGCTATCTGCATAAAAGTGGAAATATCTACACCGCTACCCGCATAAACTTGGAAATATCTACACCGCTGTCTGTGTAATCATGGAAATATCTACACCACCAACTGGGGGATCATGGAAATATCTACACCGTTCTCTCTATAAACATGCAAATATCTACCCAGCCATCTGTAGAAACATGGAAATATCTACATCGCGATCTGTATAAACATGGAAATATCTACACAGATATCTCTATAAATATGGAAATATCTACAATGCTATCTGTATAAACATGGAAATATCTACACCGCTATCTGTGTAAACATGGAAATATCTACACCGCTCTCTGTGTAAACATGGAAATATCTACACCGCTATTTCTTAAAACATGGAAATATCTACACCGATATGTGTATAAAGATGGAAATATCTACACTGCTATCTGTATAAACATGGAAATATCTACACCGCCATCTGTATGAATATGGAAATATCTACACCGCCATCTGTAGGAAGACGGAAATATCTAAACCGCTATCTGCATGAAAATGGAAATATCTACACAGCTATCTGCATATACATGGAAATATCTACACAGCTATCTCTTTACACATGGAAATAACTACACCGCAATCTGTATGAACGTGGAAATACCTTCACCGCCATCTGTATGAACATGGATATATCTACACAGCCATCTGGATGAGCATGGAAATATCTACACCGCTTTCTGTATGAACATGGAAATATCTACACCGCTATCTGTGTAAACATGCATACATCTTCACAGCTATCTGTATAAACATGGAAATACCTACACTGCTATCTGCATGAACATGGAAATATATACACCGCTTTCTGCATGAAAATGGAAATATCTACACAGCGATCTGCATATTCATGGAAATATCTACAAAGCTATCTCTTTACACATGGAAATAACAACAGCGCTATCTCTATAAACATGCAAATATCTACACCGCCATCTGTATGAACATGGAAATATCTGCACCGCCATCTGTATGAAGATATAAATATCTACACCCCCATCTATATTAAGATGGAGATATCTACACCGCTATCTGCATAAACTTGGAAATATCTACACCGCTATATGTATAAACATGGAAATATCTACACCGCTATCTGCATAAACATGGAAATATCTACACCGCTACCTGTATAAACATGGAAATATCAGCACCGTTATCTGTATGAACATGGAAATATCTACACCGCTATCTGTATGAACATGGAAATATCTACACCGCTATCTGTATGAACATGGAAATGGCTACACCGCTATCTGTATGAACATGGAAATAGCTACACGACTACCTGTATGAACATGGAAATATCTACACCGCTATCTGTATGAACATGGATATATCTACACAGCCATCTGGATGAACATGGAAATATCTACAACGCTATCAGTATGAACATGGAAATATCTACACCGCTATCTGTGTAAATATGCATACATCTTCACCACACTCTGTATAAACATGGAAATATCTACACCGCTATCTGTATGAACATGGAAATATCTACACCGCTATCTGTTTGAACATGGAAATATCTACACCGCTATCTGCATGAAAATGGAAATATCTACAGAGCTATCTCCATATACATGGAAATATCTACACAGCTATCTCTTTACACATGGAAATATCTACACCGCTATCTGTATGAACATGGAAATATCTACACCGCCATCTGTATGAACATGGAAATATCTGCAACGACATCTGTATGAACATATAAATATCTACACGGCCATCTGTGTTAAGATGGAAATATCTACACCGTTATCTGTATAAACATGGAAATATCTACACCGCTATCTGTATAAACATGGAAATATCTACACCGCTATCTGTATAAACATGGAAATATCTACCCCGCTACCTGTAGAAACATGGAAATATCAGCACCGCTATCTGTATGAACATGGAAATATCAGCCCCTCTATCTGTATGAACATGGAAATATCTACACCGCTATCTGTATGAACATGGAAATATCTACACCGCTATCTGTATGAACATGGAAATATCCACACCGCTATCTGTATGAACATGGAAATATCTTCACCGCCATCTGTATGAACATGGATATGTCTACACATCCATCTGGATGAACATGGAAATATCTACACCGCTATCTGTATGAACTTGGAAATATCTACACCGCTATCTGTATAAACATGGAAATATCTACACCGCTATCTGTATGAACATGGAAATACATACACCGCTATCTGTATGAACATGGAAATAGCTTTACCGCTATCTGTATAAACATGGAAATATCTACACCGCTATCTGTTTAAACATGGAAATATCTACACCGCTATCTGTATAAACATGGAAATATCAGCACCGCTATCAGTATGAACATGGAAATATCTTCACCGCTATCTGTATGAACATGGAAATATCTACACCGCTATCTGTATGAACATGGAAATATCTACAAAGCTATATGTATGAACATGGAAATATCTACACCGCTATCTGTATGAACATGGAAATATCTACACCGCTATCTGTATGAACATGCATACACCTTCACCGCTATCTGTATAAACATGGAAATATCTACACCGCTATCTGTATGAACATGGAAATATCTACACCGCTATCTGTATGAACATGGAAATATCTACACCTCTATCTGTGTAAACATGCATACATCTCCACCGCTGTCTGTACAAACATGGAAATATCTACACCGCTATCTGTATGAACATGGAAATATCTACACCGCTATCTGTGTAAACATGCATACATCTTCACCGCTATCTGTATAAACATGGAAATATCTACACTGCTATCTGCATGAACATGGAAATATCTACACCGCTATCTGTTTGAACATGGATATATCTACACCGCTATCTGCTTGAAAATTTAAATATCTACACAGCGATCTGCATATACATGGAAATATCTACAAAGCTATCTCTTTACACATGGAAATAACTACTGCGCTATCTCTATAAACATGCAAATATCTACACCGCCATCTGTATGAACATGGAAATATCTGCACCGCCATCTGTATGAAGATATAAATACCTACACCCCCATCTATATTAAGATGGAGATATCTACACCGCTATCTGCATAAACTTGGAAGTATCTACACTGCTATATGTATAAACATGGAAATATCTACACCGCTATCTGTATAAACATGAAAATATCTACACCGCTACCTGTATAAACATGGAAATATCAGCACCGTTATCTGTATGAACATGGAAGTACCTACCCCGCAATCTCTATGAAGATGGAAATATCTACACCACTATCTGTATGAACATGGAAATAGCTACACCGCTATCTGTATGAACATGGAAATATCTACACCACTACCTGTATGAACATGGAAATATCTACACAGCTATCTGTATGAACATGGATATATCTACACAGCCATCAGGATGAACATGGAAATATCTACACCGCTATCTGTATGAACATGGAAATATCTACACCACTATCTGTGTAAATATGCATACATCTTCACCGCAATCTGTATAAACATGGAAATATCTACACCGCTATCTGTATAAACATGGAAATATCTACTCCGCTACCTGTAAAAACATGGAAATATCAGCACCGCTATCTGTATCAACATGGAAATATCAGCCCCTCTATCTGTATGAATATGGAAATATCTACACCACACTCTGTTTGAACAAGGAAATATCTACACCGCTATGTGTATGAACATGGAATTATCTTCACCGCCATCTGTATGAACATGGATATGTCTACACAGCCATCTGCATGAACATGGAAATATCTACGCCGCTATCGGTATGAACATGGAAATAGCTACACCGCTATCTGTATGAACATGGAAATATCTGCACCGCCATCTGTATGTACATATAAATATCTACTCCGCCATCTGTATTAAGAAGTAGATATCTACACCGCTATCTGTAAGACCATGGAAATAGCCCCTCTATCTGTATGAACATGGAAATATCTACACCGGTATCTCTATGAACATGGAAATATCTACACCACTATCTGTTTGAACATGGAAATATCTAAACCGCTATCTGCATGAAAATGGAAATATCTACACAGCTATCTGCATATACATGGAAATATCTACACAGCTATCTCTTTACAAATGGAAATAACTACACCGCTATCTGTATGAACATGGAAATATCTTCACCGCCATCTGTATGAACATGGATATATCTACACAGCCATCTGGATGAACATGGGAATATCTACACCGCTATCTGTATGAACATGGAAATATCTACACCGCTATCTGTGTAAACATGCATACATCTTCACCGCTATCTGTATAAACATGGAAATATCTACACTGCTATCTGCATGAAAATGGAAATATCTACACAGCGATCTGCATATACATGGAAATATCTACAAAGCTATATCTTTACACATGGAAATAACTACAGCGCTATCTCTATAAACATGGAAATATCTACTCCACCATCTGTATGAACATGGAAATATCTGCACCGCCATCTGTATGAACATATAAATATCTACACCGCCATCTATATTAAGATGGAGATATCTACACCGCTATCTGTATAAACTTGAAAATATCTACACCGCTATCTGTATAAACATGGAAATATCTACACGGCTATCTGTATAAACATGGAAATATCTACACCGCTACCTGTATAAACATGGAAATACATAAACCGCTATCTGTATGAACATGGAAATACCTACACCGCTATCTCTATGAACTTGGAAATATCTACACCGTTATCTGTATGAACATGGAAATAGCTACACCGCTATCTGTATGAACATGGAAATATCTACACCACTACCTGTATGAACATGGAAATATCTACACCTCTATCTCTATGAACATGGATATATCTACACAGCCATGTGGATGAACATGGAAATATCTACACCGCTATCTGTTTGAACATGTAAATATCTAAACCGCTATCTGCATGAAAGTGGAAATATCTACACAGCTATCTGCATATACATGGAAATATCTACACAGCTATCTCTTTACACATGGAAATAACTACACCGCTATATCTATAAACATGGAAATATCTACACCGCCATCTGTATGAACATGGAAGTATCTGCACCGCCATCTGTATGAACATATAAATATCTACACCGCCATCTGTATTAAGAAGGAAATATCTAAACCGCTATCTGTATAAACATGGAAATATCTTCACCGCTGCCTGTATAAACATGGAAATATCAGCACCGCTATCTGTATGAACATGAAAATATCTACACCGCTATCTGTATGAACATGGAAATATCTACACCGCTATCTGTATGAACATGGAAATATCTACACCTCTATCTGTATGAACATGGAAATATCTACACCGCTATCTGTATGAACATGGAAATATCTACACCTCTATCTGTATGAACATGGAAATACCTTCACCGCCATCTGTATGAACATGGATATGTCTACTCAGCCATCTAGATGAACATGGAAATATCTACACCGCGATCTGTAGGAACATGGAAATATCTACACCGCTATCTGTGTAAACATGCATACATCATCACCGCTATCTGTATAAACATGGAAATATCTACACCACTATCTGTATGAACTTGGAAATATCTACACCGCTATCTGTTTGAACATGGAAATATCTAAACTGCTATCTGCATGAAAATGGAAATATCTACAGAGCTATCTGCATATACATGGAAATACCTACACATCTATCTCTTTACACATGGAAATAACTACACCGCTATCTGTATGAATATGGAAATATGTACACCGCCATCTGTATGAACATGGAAATATCTGCACCGCCATCTGTATGAACATATAAATAACTACACAGCCATCTGTATTAAGATAGAAATATCTACACCGGTGTCTGTATAAACATGGAAATATCTACACCGCTATCTGTATAAACATGGAAATATCTACACCGCTACCTGTATAAACATGGAAATATCCACACCGCTACCTGTATACACATGGAAATATCAGCACTGCTATATGTATGAACATGGAAATATCAGCCCCTCTATCTGTATGAACATGGAAATATCTTCACAACCATCTGTATGAACATGGATATATCTACACAGCCATCTGGATGAACATGGAAATATCTACACCGCTATCTGCATGAACATGGAAATATCTACACCGCTACCTGTATAAACCTGGAAATATCAGCACCGCTATCTGTATGAACATAGAAATATCTACACCGCTATCTCTATGAACATGGAAATATCTACACCGCTATCTGTATGAACATGGACATAGCTACAACGCTATCTGTATGAACATGGAAATATCTACACCGCTATCTGTATGAACATGGATATATCTACACAGCCATCTGGATGAACATGGAAATATCCACACCGCTATCTGTATGAACATGGAAATAGCTACACCGCTATCTGTATGAACATGGATATATCTACACAGCCATCTGGATGAACATGGAAATATCTACACCGCTATCTGTATGAACATGGAAATAGCTACACCGCTATCTGTATGAAAATGGAAATATCTACACCGCTATCTGTATGAACATGGAAATAGCTACACCGCTATCTGTATGAACATGGAAATATCTACACCACTATCTGTATGAACATGGAAATATCTACACCGCTATCTGTGTAAACATGCATACATCTTCACCGCTATCTGTATAAACATGGAAGTATCTACACCGCTATCTGTATGAACATGGAAATATCTACACCGCTATCTGTTTGAACATGGAAATATCTAAACCGCTATCTGCATGAAAATGGAAATATCTACACAGCTATCTGCATATACATGTAAATATCTACACAGCTATCTCTTTGCACATGGAAATAACTACACCGCTATCTGTATGAACATGGAAATATCTACACCGCCATCTGTATGAACATGGAAATATCTGCACGGCCATCTGTATGAACATATAAATATCTACACTGCCATCTGTATTAAGATGGAGATATCTACACCGCTATCTGTATAAACATGGAAATATCTACACCGCTATCTGTATAAACATGGAAATATCTACACCGCTACCTGTATAAACATGGAAATATCAGCACCGCTTTCTGTATGAACATGGAAATATCAGCCCCTCTGTCTGTATGAACATGGAAATATCTACACCACTATCTGTATGAACACGGAAATATCTACACCGCTATCTGTATGAACATGGAAATATCCACACCGCTATCTGTATAGACATGGAAATATCTACACCGCTATCTGTATAGACATGGAAATATCTACACCGCTATCTGTGTAAACATGCATACATCTTCACCGCTATCTGTATAAACATGGAAATATCTACACCGCTATCTGTATGAACATGGAAATATCTGCACGGCCATCTGTATGAACATATGAATATCTACACCGCCATCTGTATTAAGACGGAGATATCTATACTGCTATCTGTATAAACATGGAAATATGTACACCGCTATCTGTATAAACATGGAAATATCTACACAGCTATCTGTATAAACATGGAAATATCTACACCACTACCTGTATAAACATGGAAATATCTACACCGCTATGTCTATAACCATGGAAATATCTACACCGCTATCTGTATAAACATGGAAATATCCACACTGCTATCTGTATATACATGGAAATATCTACACCGCTACCTGTATAAACATGGAAATATCAGCACCGCTATCTGTATGAACATGGAAATATCAGCCCCCCTATCTGTATGAACATGGAAATATCTACACCACTATCTGTATGAACATGGAAATATGTACACCGCTATCTGTATGAGCATGGAAATATCTTCACCGACATCTGTATGAACATGGATATATCTACACAGCCATCTGGATGAACATGGAAATATCTACACCGCTATCTGTATGAACATGGAAATAGCTACACCGCTATCTGTATGTACATGGAAATATCTACACCACTATCTGTATGAACATGGAAATATCTACACCGCTATCTGTATGAACATGGAAATATCTTCACCGCCATCTGTATGAACATGGATATATCTACACAGCCATATGGATGAACATGGAAATATCTACACCACTATCTGCATGAACATGGAAATAGCTACACCGCTATCTGTATGAACATGGAAATAGCTACACCGCCATCTGTATGAACATGGAAATATCTGCACCGCCATCTGTATGAACATATAAATATCTACACCGCCATCCGTATTAAGATGGAGATATCTACACCGCTATCTGTATAAACCTGGAAATATCTACACCGCTATCTGTATAAACATGGAAATATCCACACCGCTATCTGTATAAACATGGAAATATCCACACCGCTACCTGTATAAACATGGAAATAGCACCGCTATCTGAATGAACATGGAAATATCTACACCGCTATCTGTATGAAAATGGAAATATCTACACCGCTATCTGTATGAACATGGAAATAGCTACACCGCTATCTGTATGAACATGGAAATATCTACACCACTATCTGTATGAACATGGAAATAGCTACACCGCTATCTGAATGAACATGGAAATATCTACACCACTATCTGTATGAACATGGAAATATCTACACCGCTATCTGTGTAAACATGCATACATCTTCACCGCTATCTGTATAAACATGGAAATATCTACACCGCTATCTGTATGAACATGGATATATCTACACAGCCATCTGGATGAACATGGAAATATCTACACCGCTATCTGTATGAACATGGAAATAGCTACACCGCTATCTGTATGAAAATGGAAATATCTACACCGCTATCTGTATGAACATGGAAATAGCTACACCGCTATCTGTATGAACATGGAAATATCTACACCACTATCTGTATGAACATGGAAATATCTACACCGCTATCTGTGTAAACATGCATACATCTTCACCGCTATCTGTATAAACATGGAAATATCTACACCGCTATCTGTATGAACATGGAAATATCTACACCGCTATCTGTTTGAACATGGAAATATCTAAACCGCTATCTGCATGAAAATGGAAATATCTACACAGCTATCTGCATATACATGTAAATATCTACACAGCTATCTCTTTGCACATGGAAATAACTACACCGCTATCTGTATGAACATGGAAATATCTACACCGCCATCTGTATGAACATGGAAATATCTGCACGGCCATGTGTATGAACATATAAATATCTACACTGCCATCTGTATTAAGATGGAGATAGCTACACCGCTATCTGTATAAACATGGAAATATCTACACCGCTATCTGTATAAACATGGAAATATCTACACCGCTACCTGTATAAACATGGAAATATCAGCACCGCTTTCTGTATGAACATGGAAATATCAGCCCCTCTATCTGTATGAACATGGAAATATCTACACCACTATCTGTATGAACACGGAAATATATACACCACTATCTGTATGAACATGGAAATATCCACACCGCTATCTGTATAGACATGGAAATATCTACACCGCTATCTGTATAGACATGGAAATATCTACACCGCTATCTGTGTAAACATGGAAATATCTACACTGCTATCTGTGTAAACATGGAAATATCTACACCGCTATCTGTACAAACATGAAAATATCTACACAGCCATCTGTAGGAATATGTAAATATCTACACCGTTATCTGTATACACATGGAATTATCTACACCGCTATCTGTATGAACATGGAAATGTCTACACCTCTATCTGTGTAAACATGGAAATATCTACACCGCTATCTGTGTAAACATGGAGATATCTACACCGCTATCTCTATAAGCATGGAAATATCCACACAGCCATCTATATAAACATGGAAATATCTACACTACGCTCTGTATAAACCTGGAAATATCTACACTGATATCTCTATAAACATGGAAATAACTAAATCGCTATCTCTATAAACATGGAAATATCTACACCGCTATCTGTGTAAACATGGAAATATCTACACCGCTGTCTGTGTAAACATGGAAATACCTACACCGCTATATCTATAAACATGGAAATATCTACACCGCCATCTGTATGGGTATGGAAATATCTACACCGCCATCTGTATAAACATGGAAATATCTACACCGTTATGTGTATAAAGATGGAAATATCTACACTGCTATCTGTAAAAACATGGAAATATCTACACCGCCATCTGTATGAACATGGAAATGTCTAAACCGCCAACTCTATAAACATGGAAATATCTACAGCGCTATGTGTTGGAACATAGAAATATCTACACCGCTATCTGCATAAAAGTGGAAATATCTTCACCGCTATCTGCATAAACTTGGAAATATCTACACCACAATCTTGTAAACATGGAAATATCTAAAAAAACAACTGTGGGAACATGGAAATATCTACACCGCTATCTCTATAAACATGGAAATATCTACACCGCTATCTGTATAAACTTGGAAATATCTACACAGCCATCTGTAGGAACATGTAAATATCTACACAGTTATCTGTATACACATGGAAATATCTACACCGCTATCCGTATAAACATGGAAATATCTACACCGCTATCTGTGTAAACTTGGAAATATCTACACCGCTATCTGTGTAAACATGGAAATATCTACACCGCTATCTCTAAAAACATGGAAAGATCTACACCATTATGTGTATAAAGATGGAAATATCTACACCGCTATCTGTATAAACATGGAAATATCTACACCGCCATCTGTATGAACGTGGAAATGTCTAAACCGCCATCTCTATAAACCTGTAAATATCTACACCGCCCTCTGTAGGAACATGGAAATATCTACAACGCTATCTGTTTAAACATTGAAATGTCTACACCGCTATGTGCCTAGAAGTGGAAATTTCTACACCGCTATCTGCATAAACTTGGAAATACCTACACCGCTATCTGTGTAAACATGGAAATATCTAAACCACCAACTGTAGGAACATGGAAATATCTACACCACTATCTCCACAAACATTGACATATCTACACCGCTATCTGTATAAACATGCAAATATCTACACAGCCATCTGTAGGAACATGTAAATATCTACACCACTATCTCTATAATCATGGAAATACCTACACTGCTATCTGTATAAACATGGAAATATCTACACCGCTATCTGTGTAAACATGGAAAGATCTACACCGCTATCTCTGAAAACATGGAAAGATCTACACCATTATGTGTATAAAGACGGAAATATCTACACCGCTATCTGTATAAACATGGAAATATCTACGCAGCCATCTGTAGGAACATGTAAATATCTACACAGTTATCTGTATACACATGGAAATATCTACACCGCTATCTGTATAAACATGGAAATATCTACACCGCTATCTGTGTAAACATGGAAATATCTACACCGCTATCTGTGTAAACATGGAAATATCTACACCGCCATCTCTTAAAACTTGGAAATATCTTCACCGTTATGTGTATAAACATGGAAATATCTTCACCGTCATCTGTATGAACATGGAAATATCTACACTGCCATCGATATAAACATGGAAATATCTGCACCGCCATCTGTTTGAACATGAAAATATCTACACCGCCAACTCTATAAACATTGAAATATCTACACCGCTATCTGTGTAAACATTTAAATATCTACACCGCTATCTGTGTAAACATGGAAATATCTACACCGCTATCTGTGTAAACATGGAAGTATCTACACCGCTATCTCTATAAACATGGAAATATCTTCACCGCCTTCTGCATGAACATGGAAATATCTACATCACCATCTGTATAAACATGGAAATATCTACACTGCTGTCTCTATAAACATGGAAATATCAACAACGCTATCTGTATAAACATGGAAATATCTACACCGCTATCTGTATAAACATGGAAATATCTACACCGCTATCTCTATAAACATGGAAATATCTACACCGCTATCTGTATAAACATGGAAATATCTACACCGCTATCTGTGTAAACATGGAAATATCTACAGCACTATCTGTGTAAACATGGAAATATCTACAACGCTATCTGTACAAACATGGAAATATCTACACAGCCATCTGTAGGAATATGTAAATATCTACACCGTTATCTCTATACACATGGAATTATCTACACAGCTATCTGTATGAACATGGAAATATCTACACCGCTATATGTGCACACATTGAAATATCTACACCGCTATCTGTGTAAACATGGAGATATCTACACCGCTATCTCTATAAACATGGAAATATCCTCACAGCCATCCACATAAACATGAAAATATCTACACTACGCTCTGTATAAACCTGGAAATACCTACACTGATATCTCTATAAACATGGAAACATCTACACCGCTATCTCTATAAACATGGAAATATCTACACCGCTATCTGTGTAAACATGGAAATATCTACACCGCTTTCTGTGTAAACATGGAAATACCTACACCGCTATATCTATAAACATGGAAATATCTACACCGCCATCTGTATGGGTATGGAAATATCTACACCGCCATCTGTATAAACATGGAAATATCTACACCGTTATCTGTGTACACATGGAATTATCTACACCGCTATCTGTTTAAACTTGGAAATATCTACAATGCTATCTGCGTAAACATGGAAAAATCTACACCGCTATCTCTATATACATGCAAATATCTACAAGGCTATCTGTGTAAACATGGCAATATCTACACCGATATCTCTGTAAACATGGAAATATCTACACCGCTATCTCTGTAAACATGGAAATATCTACAGGGTCATCTGTATAAACATGGAAATATCTACACCGCTATCTGTGTAAACATGGAAATATCTACACCGCTATCTGTACAAACATGGAAATATCTACACAGCCATCTGTAGGAATATGTAAATATCTACACCGTTATCTCTATACACATGGAATTATCTACACCGCTATCTGTATGAACATGGAAATATCTACACCGCTATCTGTGTAAACATGGAAATATCTACACCGCTATCTGTGTAAACATGGAGATATCTACACCGCTATCTCTATAAACATGGAAATATCCACACAGCCATCCATATAAACATGGAAATATCTACACTACGCTCTGTATAAACATGGAAATATCTACACCGCTTTCTGTGTAAACATGGAAATACCTACACCGCTATATCTATAAACATGGAAATATCTACACCGCCATCTGTATGGGTATGGAAATATCTACACCGCCATCTGTATAAACATGGAAATATCTACACCGTTATCTGTGTACACATGGAATTATCTACACCGCTATCTGTATAAGCTTGGAAATATCTACAATGCTATCTGCGTAAACATGGAAATATCTACACCGCTATCTCTATATACATGCAAATATCTACACCGCTATCTGTGTAAACATGGTAATATCTACACCGATATCTCTGTAAACATGGAAATATCTACACCGCTATCTCTGTAAACATGGAAATATCTACAGAGTCATCTGTATAAACATGGAAATATCTACACCGCTATCTGTGTAAACATGGAAATATCTACACCGCTATCTCTAAAAACGTGGAAAGATCTACACCATTATGTGTATAAAGACGGAAATATCTACACCGCTATCTGTATAAACATGGGAATATCTACTCCGCCATCTGTATGAACGTGGAAATGTCTAAACCGCCATCTCTATAAACCTGTAAATATCTACACCGCCCTCTGTAGGAACATGGAAATATCTACAACGCTATCTGTTTAAACATTGAAATATCTACACTGCTATCTGCCTAAAAGTGGAAATATCTACACCGCTATCTGCATAAACTTGGAAATACCTACACCGCTATCTGTGTACACATGGAAATATCTACACCACCAACTGTAGGAACATGAAAATATCTACACCGCCAACTCTATAAACATTGAAATATCTACACCGCTATCTGTATAAACATGGAAATATCTACACCGCTATCTGTGTAAACATGGAAATACCTACACCGCCTTCTGTGTAAACATGGAAATATCTACACCGCCATATCTATAAACATGGAAATATCTTCAACTCCATCTGTATGAACATGGAATTATCTACACTGCCATCTGTATGAACATGGATACATCTACACCGCTATCTGTATAAACATGGAAATATCTACACCGCCATCGGTAGGAAAATGAAAATATCTACACCGCCATCTGTATGAACAGGGAACTATGTACACCACCATCTGTATCAACATGAAAATACCTACACCGCCATCTGTATCACAATGGAAATATCTGCACCGCCATCTCTATAACAATGGAAATATCTAAACCGCCGTCTGTATGGAAATGGAAAAATCTACACCACCATCTGTATAAAGGTGGAAATATCTACACCGCTATCTGTGTGAACATGGATATATCTACAACGCTATCTGTAAAAACATGGAAATATCTACACCTCCATCTGTATAAACATGGAAATATCTACACCGCCATCTGTAGAAACATGGAAATATCTACACCGCCATCTCTATAAACATGGAAATATCTTCACAGCTATCTGTATAAACATTTAAATACCTACACCGCCATCTCTATAAACATAGAAATATCTACACCGCCATCTGTATGAACATGGAAATATGTACACCGCCATCTGTATAAATGTGGAAATATCTACACCGCTATCTGTATGAACATGGCAATATGTACGCCGCTACCTGTATTAACATGGAAAATCTACACCGCTATCTGTATAAACATGGAAATATCTACACCGCTGTCTCTATAAACATGGAAATATGTGCGCCGCTATCTCTATAAATATTGAAATATATACACCTCTGTCTCTATAAACATGGAAATATCTAATATGCTATCTG
This sequence comes from Gorilla gorilla gorilla, assembly GCF_029281585.2. Taxonomy (NCBI): domain Eukaryota; kingdom Metazoa; phylum Chordata; class Mammalia; order Primates; family Hominidae; genus Gorilla; species Gorilla gorilla. Next base: position 6,160,015 of record NC_073230.2, read on the forward strand.
TATAAACATGGAAATATCTACACCGCTATCTGTATAAACATGGAAATATCTACACCGCTATCTCTATAAACATGGATATATCTACACCGCTATCTCTATTAACATGGAAATATCTACACCACTATCTGTATGAACATGGAAATATCCACACCGCTATCTGTATAGACATGGAAGTATCTACACCGGTAACTGTATAAACATGGAAATATCTACACCGCTATCGGTATAAATGTCTGTATTTGCTCTTAATTTATTCCCAAGGCTGGGATGTTTCATATGATAAAAAGACCAAATACAGAAATAGACTATATTTGGTCTGGCAATTGATCTCTGCAATAATCAAACCTCAAAGACAATCAAACCTGAAATCTAAGCTACATATTAAATAGCTTGGTTTTTAGGTTGCATGTTGCTTTGTATGCTGGCTTCATAGAAAATGCAAGTAGCAATGGCCATTTTTTAATAGTCATTAGCCTTGAAGCTCTCCTACTTTTGAATCACATAGAAATAGAAATCAAATCTCACTATATTTTTTTTTGAAACAGGGTCTGGCTTCGTTGCCCAGGCTGAAGAGCAGGGCATGATCTTGGCTCACACCTCTGCCTCTCGGACTCAAGCCATCCTCCCACCTCAGCCTTGGAGTAGCTGGGACCACAGGCATGTGACACCATACCCAGCTAATATTTTTATTTTTGTACAAATGGGGTTTGTCATCTTTCCCAGGCAGGCCTCAAACTCCAAGACTCAAGCAATACACCTGCCTTGAATTCCCAAAGTACTGGGTTTACAGGCGACAGCCACTACGCCCAGCAACTAAACTTCTAAAAATCAATTTAACATAAAATTATCTAAGCGTGCAAGGAAAGATAAGAAGCCTAAGGAACCAGTGAGTTGAAGAATAAATGCAGTTTAAATCATACATGTAAACAACATGATGTGATGTGGTAGGAATCATCTAACATGCTTTAAAGCATGAGTAAAAGGTCTTTACTTAGAAAACTGGATCTTAGTTTAGGATATCTTTAGATAAGAGTATGAAAAGTCATATCATATTGATAAGTAAAGTGCTTCCTTTGGCTAATTTTAAGGATAGGACATTTACTTTCATATAATTCATAGGAATCTTAGACTTAAAAATAAAATTTCCCTTCTCAAATCCTTACTTTCATACATTTTTTGCATTTCTTTCACTTTTGTGTTAATGGCCTATGTCTCAACATATTCTATTAAGCCTTCTGGAAACACATACTTTGTTTCCAGCCTCTTCAGAGAACCATCACTCCAATTCCTAGGCTTCTGAAGAAGCAGACCCAAGCTTATAGTTATTACATATTTCCAAATCTAGGTGACCAACAAAAATTGATACTTTTCCCATCATACCTTTAAGTTAATAATCAGGTGTATGCTGAGAGGTAAGGACCCAAGAGTGTTGGTTGTCTAATTCTGCAGCTGTATAAACAAATCTTAATGCTTGAAAATATTCAAAGGTTATTCTCACGTTGATTGTTGGTAACTATGTGTAACAACATGAAAAGAAAAAAATCAAAGAATTACGTCTGAGGATAATACACAATCTCTAAGGGTAAGAAGAGCAACAAAAATTCTGCTTCAATTACCACTGAAATAATATATTTATCCTGTAAAATCTATGGTGGCTGGTTGTAAAAACTAGGCATTAGCAAACTGATAAAGACTTTTTAATGAAACCATTATGAAACATAGTTTTTAAAAAGTTAAATACACCCACACCAGTTTTTCACATTCTTTGGGCTGCTTTAATGCTGCCATTAAATAATTGATTTAGTTGTGACATAGATCCTATGTTCCATGGAGTCTACCATTCATAAAGATGCAATGTAAGGTAACAAAAATATAAATTGTGTGTGTGGGGGGGAGAAGTCAAGAGTATTTTTATGTGACAGAAGTTAAGTTGTTATCAGTGTAAAATAGTCTGTTACAAATACAGGACTCTGTATGTTAGTTTCACTAACCAGAAAGAAAGAAATTACAGCAGATACACACACACACACACCAAAAAAGGGAAAAGAAACAAAGCTTAGCACCACAGAAAACCACCAAACTAGAGGGATAAACAATAAGAAAGGAAGAAGTGAACAAGTAATCTAAAAAACAACTAATGAAATGATAGAAGGAAGTCCTAATTTATCAATAATAAACTTGAATAGAAGTGGATTAAACTCTACTTAAAAGATATAAAGTGGATGAACGGATTCAGATAGCAAAACCCACCTATATGCTGCCTACATGATACTTACCTCACTATTAAAGACAAATAGACTGAAAGTGAAGAGATGGAAAAATATATTTTATGCAAACAAATGAAAAGCAAGCAGGAGTAGCCACAGTCATGTCATATTTTAAAAGGCTTTAAATAAAAAAACTATATAAAAAAAGAATGTCACTGTACAATGAAATGATAAAAGGCCCAATTCAATAAGAGGACATAACATATATATTACTTAGGTGTAACTATATATGTACCCAACACCAGAACAACCAGATATATAAAGCAAATATTAGATTTAAAGGTAGAGATAGACTGCAATACAATATTAGTAGGAAATTTCAACACTCCACTTTAAAAATGGACAGATTCTATGAAGAGAAAATCAACCAAAAAATGACAGACTCAAACTATACCATAGACCAAATGGACCTAGCAGGTAAAGAAGATCTCACCTGATATGGTTTGGCTGTATATCCCCACCGAAATCTCATCTTGATTATAGCTCCCATAATTCATACATGTTGTGGGAGGGAACCAGTGGGAGATAATTGAATCATGGGGGCGGTTCCCCCATACTGTTCTTGTGGTAGTGAATACGTCTAACAAGATCTGATGGTTTTATAAGGGGGAACCCTTTCACTTGGTTCTCAATTCTATTTTGTTTGCTACCATGTAAGATGTGTCTTTCGCCTTCCATCATGATTGGGAGACCTCCCCAGCCACGTGGAACTATGAGTCCACTAAACCTCTTTTTCTCTGTAAATTACCCAGTCTCGGGTATGTCTTTATCAGCAGTATGAAAACAGACTAATACATCATCCAGCAGCTGCAGAATACAAATTATTCTCAACTGTACACCAAACATTCTCTAGGACCAATCATACATTATGACACATAATAAGTCTTAACAAACTTAAGAAGACAGATATCATATGAAGTATCTTTTCTGATTCCAGGGATATAAAGCCAGAAATCAACAACAGGAAAGCCCTTGGAAATTTTATAAAAACATGGAAATTAAATAGCACGCACCCAAGAAATCAATAGGTCTCATTAAGACATTAATAGGAAAATTTCAAAAGTCACTGAGACAAGTAAGAATGAAAATCCAACATACCCAAACCTATGGAACGTAGCAAAAGCAGTTCTAAGAGGGAAATTTATAGCAATAAAAGCCTACACCAAAAAAGAAGAAAGATTTTCAAATCACAAAGCAAAATTATACACTTCAAGTAACTAGAACATCAAAAACAAACTAAACCCAAAATTGGTAGAAGGAAGGAAATAATAAAGCTCACAGCAGATATAAATGAAACAGACACTAAAAAATATTTCAAAAGATAAATAAGACAAAGTGTAAAGGTAAAACTGACAAACCTTTAGCTAAACTAAGACAAAAGGAGAGAAAATTCAAATAAATAAAAGATGAAAAAGGAGACATTACAACTGATACACCACAGAAATAGAAGGGATTGTAAGACATTACTCATAACTATATGCCAACAAATTTGATAGTGTAGAATAAAATGAATAAATTTCTGCACACATACAACTACCCAGATTAAATTGTGAGGAAATATAACATCTGAACACATCAAGAATGAGTTTGGAAATTGAATCAATAATAAAACATCTTCCATCAAAACAACAACAACAACAACCAACACCCAGGACCTGATGTCTTCACTGCTGAATTCTACCAAACAGTTAAAGAATAACTACCAATTCTCCACAAACTTTTCCACAAAAGTAATGAGGAAGGAATACTTCCATACTCATCTTATGAGGCTCGCAACATCCTGATTCTAAAACCAGACAAAGACACGCACAAAATGAAAATAACAGGCCAATATTCCTGAAGAACATAGATACAAAAGTTCTCAACAAGATACAAGTGAACTGACTTCGACAGCACACTAAAAAGAGTATTCACTATAATCAAGTGGGGTTCATCCCAGGGATGAAAGGATGGCTTAACATGCACAAATCAGTAAATATGATACACCACCACAATAGAAAGAAGAACAAAAACCATGTGATCATTTCAACAGATGCAAAAAGAACACTTGACAAAAGTCAACATTCCTTTATGATAAAAACTGTCAAGAAAGTAGGTATAGGAGTGTACCTCAACGCAGTAAAGGCCATAGGTGACAAACCCACAGCTAACATCTTATTTATGGTGAATAGTTAAATGCTTTTCCTCTTTGATATGGAGGAAGACAAGGATGTCAACTTCTACCACTTCTATTTAGCATAGTACTGGAGGTCAGAGCCAGAGCAATTAGACAAAAGAAATAAATAAGAGGGATCCAAACTGGAAAGAAGGAAGTCAGATTGTTTCTGTTTGTAGAAAATGTGATCTCACATACATATGTATACATCTATATATATGATCATATAGATATATATGATCTCTCTCTCTTTAGGGTTCTTTCTATATATACTTATATAGAGTGAGAACCCTAAAGACTTGACCAAAAACTACTAGAAATCATAAATAAATTCAGTAAAGTTGTAGTATACAAAATCAACACAGAAAATTCAGTGGTGTTTCTATACACTAATAGTGAACTATCTGAAAAAGTCATCAAGAAAGGAATTCCATTTACAATAGCTACCAAGAAATCTGCAGATAAATTTAATCAAGGTCGTGAAAGATCTCTTCAATGAAAACTATAACACACTGATGGAAAAATTTACGATACACAAAAAAAGGACACTATATACTCATGGAAAGGAAGAATTGATACTATTGAAATGACCATACTAACAAAATGTCCTACAGATTCAATGCAATCCCTATCAAAATACCAATGAAATTCTTCACAGAAATAGAAAAAAATACCCTAAAATTTGTATGAAACCAGAAAAGACCCCAAATAACCAAAGCAATCCTGTGCAAAAATAACAAAGCTGGAGGCACCACACTACCTGACTTCAAAATATACTACAAAGCCATAGTAAGCAAAACAGCATGGCACTGCCATAAAGCAAACACATAGACCAATGGAAGAGAATATACAGCTCAGAAATAAATTCTCATACCTAAAGTCAACTGATTTTCCAAAAAGGAGTCAAGAGCACACACAGGGGTAAAGACAGTCTCTTCATTAAATGGTACTGAGAAGATTGGATATCTACATGTGGGATAATGAAATTAGACCCCTATCTTTTACCTTATACAAAAATCAACTCAAATGCGATTAAAGACCTAAAGGTAAGATTGAAAACTATGAAAAACTACTAGAAGATAACATGTGGGAAATTCTCTATAACTTTGGGTTCTACAAGGATTTTTTAAATGAGACGTCAAAAGCACAGGCAACAAAAGCAAAAATAGATAAATGGGGTTTCATCAAACTAAAATGCTTTTGCACAGCAAAGGAAACTTAACAGAGTGAAAAAACAACTTACAGAATGGGATACAATATTTGCAAACTATACATCTGCTAAGGAGTTAATGCCCAGATTATATAACAAACTTAAACAACTCAACAGCAAAAACATAAATAACTTATTTAAAAATGGGCAAAACTGGGAGGCTGAGGCAGGCGGATTGCCTGAGGTCAGGAGTTTGAGACCAGCCTGACCAATATGGTGAAATCATTTCTCTACTAAAAATACAAAAATTTAGCCAAACATGATGGCGTGTGCCTGTAACCCCAGCTACTCAGCAGGCTGAGGCAGGGGAATTGCTTGAACCAGGGAGATGGAGGTTGCCGTGAGCCCCGATTGCACCACTGCACTCCAGCTTGGGCAACAGAGCAAGACTCCTTCGCAAAAAAAAAAAAAAAAAAAAGGACAAAATAAACTAAAAGAAATGCCACAAGAGAAAATATAGAAAGGGTCAAGACGAATATATAATAAAATCATGTTCAACATCAATAACCATCAGGGAAATGCAAATCAAAACCGCAATGAGATACCAGTTCACCCATTAGAATGGCTATTAGCAAAAAGGTAAAAGATAACAAGAGTTGGCAAGGAAGTGGAGAAAACGGAACACTTACGCACTGTTGATGGGGTTGTAAACTAGTACAACCATTAAGCAAAACTTTATGGAAGTTCGCTAAAAAATAAAAAATAAAAAAAAAAACAATCATTCGACCACATAACCCAGCAATCCCACTACTGGGTATATATCCATAGGAAATGAAATCATTGTGTTTGAAAAATATCTGCACTCTTATGTTTACTGTAGCACTATTTCTAATAATCAGATATGGAATCAACCTATGTGTATAAAAACAAACAAGTGAATTATATATATATAATATATATTATGTATATTATATATAATACATATTATGTATATTATATATAATATATTATGTATAATATATAATATATTATATATTAATATATTATTAATATTAATGTATTATATATTAATATTAATAATATTAATAATAAATAATAAGTATTATTTAATAATTATTAATAATTAATAATTAATAATAATTAATAATAATATTAATATATTATTAATATATAACATATATTATATGTATAATATACATTATATATTATTTATATTTTATATATAATACATATTATGTATATTATATACATAATATATATTATGTATATTATAATATATATAATGTATAATGTATATAATATACGTTATGTATATTATATATAATATACATTATGTATGTTATGTATATTATATATCACATATAATATATATTATTATTATATATAATTATATATAATTATAATTATAATTATATATAATTTTATGTGTAATTATAATTATGCATAAAATTAATTATAATTATATATAATTTTATGTGTAATTATAATTATACATAAAATTATATATGTATATATATATATATATATGGACACACAATGAAATACTATTCAGCCATAAAAAAAGAATGAAATTCTGCCAGTTGCAACAACATGGATGACCCTGTAGGATACAATGTTAAGTGAAATAAGCCAGACACAGAAAGCAAATACCGCATGATCTCGCTCATATGTGGAATCTTAAAAAAAAAAATGTTAATAGAGAAGTAGAGTAGAATAGTGGTTACCAAACAGTGAGGAAGAAGCGGGGAGGGCAAAATGGAGATAGATTGGTTAACAGTTATGAAATCACAATTATATAGGAAGAATAAGTTGTAGTGTTCTTTGCAAAGCAGGGTGACTATAGTTAAAAGTAAAGTATTGTATATTACAAAGTATCTAGAAGAAAGGATTTTGAAATTTCTTATTAAAAAGAAATGATGAATGCATGAGGTAATTAATACACTAACTATCCTTATTGGATCATTAGACAACATACATATTCATTGAAACATCAAATTGTATCCTATAAATCTATATAATTACAATGTGAAAATTTTTTAAAAATAAATTAATGAATTAAATAACAATTTTAAAATGTTCTCAATCACCAATGCAAAGTTTAGGAGCTTTGTTCTTGACTCAGCCTTAAGACTGAAAACTAATGTGTTAGAAATATTTGTAGATCCTCTCAATTTTGAAAGAATCCTAGCTAAACTACTGAAATATAAAATATATTCTATGGAATATGCTCTTAGGTATATTCTTAGGTGAACTCTGCTTTTAGATGAAGCTTATAAAAATGAAAAACGTATCTGAAATAAAATTTTAAAGTATTTGGAAAATTACAGCTTAATCTCTTAAAGACAAATTTTCTGTACAGTAACCTTTTTATGTGCTTTTGAAATGGGGTATACAATTATTTTCCCTGATGTGAGACAAAATATAGAAAGTTGGCATTTTATCTAAGAAGTTAACTTAGGAAGAAAGAGTGAGAGGCAGAGGAATGAGGGAAGAAAGGAAGGCTGATGATGGGATACCTTATCAAGTTGCCTAATGCTGTATTGGAACCTAATAGGCCTTCTAAGGAGTTTTATTACATAATGCAAGACTCCTCAATCTGGGAGGAGGAAAGGGACACCTACATGAGCATCCCACCTGCTTAAGTAAGAGCAGCCACAAACTGTGGGCCATTCCAGGTAAGTGTCATATCACACCTGCACCAACTAGTCAAAGCCTGGGTCAAAGCCTGTGCAGAACTGATCGCTACAGCAGAGGCTAAAACAAGAAATGGGGCTAAGAGAGTGAAAAGCAGTGCCCATATGTATCCAAAAACAGGTTGAAGATATCTTTAGGAAGGAACAGATAATTTTTTTTATTCATACAATAACAGATGCATATGAACTCCTCGACTAGTCACCCATTCCTGTCAGCCCTTGGGCTTCATAACTAAATCATTCTTCCTTTGTAATCCAGTCCCACATTTTCAGCTATCTCTATATGTTTATTATCTGAAATATTTCTTTGCTCTATACTCTTCCCTTAGTCTTCAACCAATTTCTTTCTTTATTGTCCCAACCCACAGACTGTTATTTCCACTTTGATGTCCCATAGAAGCTTCAAGGGTTTGAAATACCTAAAAAAACAACTCATCTTTCTCCCTAAAACTCCCTCTCCTTCTCCCACTTCAAAATTTCAACTAATGGCTCCCCCTGTTATTCCCACCAGAATCCTGAATGATCCCTGTTTCTCCTCATTCACTCCATACATGTAAATCTCATTAACGTTACTTTCTAGATATTTCATGAATCCTTTCCATTCATTCTGTACTAGAAAGTGTTCCCAGTTTAGACCCTGGTGGTTGGTGGCCTCTTACCTAGGCGCTCTCTCTCTCTCTCTCTCTCTCTCTCTGTGGGTGTGGGTGTGGGTGTGTGTGTCCTGATAATTTATTTACTTCTGGTTTTTGTTTGTTTTTTAGTATCCAGAATCTACAGGGAACTTAAATCAATTAGAAAAAAAATAACCCAATTAAAAAATGGGCAAAGGACATGAACAAACACTTCTCAAAAGAACACATACAAATGGCCAACAAATACACGAAAAAAAAATGCTTAGAATCACTAATCATCAGAAAAATGCAAATCAAAACACAATGAGATACCATTTCATACCGGTTGGAATGGCTATTATTAAAAAGTCAAAATACAACAGATGCCAGCAGGGCTGTAGACAAGAGGAAGTGTCTGTATATTTTTAGCTATAGCCCTACTTCAAACGTGTCCCCATTACAGCCAAAAGAGCAGCCTATCTAAAGGACTGTTCTGATCAGCTCACTTACCTGACTGAAACCTTCAGTGACTCCCATGGCCTGCAGGTCAATGCACTAATTCATGACTATAACATCTGAGATATCCTTGATCTGGTTACTGGTCTAGCCCTCTCTGACTCACGCTTTATAAACCATGCATTCTGGAACTTTTTAGTTGTTTCCCACATCAGCATGCTACTTCCCATCCATGTAGATTTGCAGAGACCTCCTCATCTTTTTAATTCCCAGTTCCCACTCTCAACATGGGCCATCTCCTACCCACACTTCAAAACCTAAGCAAAACAACACCTTCCGTGACACCTCCATGCTGAGTCAGATGCCATCCCCTTTGTATTGTAGTTCTTTGCTTGTGTGCCTTTGTCTCACTTTGTTCTCTTTAAAATAAACTCCATGAGGACAATGATCACCTGCTATTTGTGTTAATATCTGCACCTAGTGGCATAGTGTCTGGAGTATAGTAGGATCTATTTTCAAGGAAAAAAAGATTATATCTATACCAATAGACATGAATTAGCGCTTTTTTTTTTTTTTAAAGATAAGCTCCCTTTGAACTAAGTCAATGTTTACAAGAAGAGTTATACTAAAAAGTTCACTTTTGCTGCTTACGTTTCATTTATTTCAGGCAATTAATTCATTGTTATTGGTAAATCGATACTTTTTATTGATACTGAAAAGAGAGAAATAAACTAATGACTATCTCTGTTAGAGTAGATTTGTTCATATCTATCAGTAAAATGTTAATTATCTGAAAGTCAATAATAAAACATAAACTGTGATCTTAAATGTTTTTTAGGGGCTCAAAAATAATTAGAATTCATGTCAGCATATAAAAAAAGATCAGAGTATTTTTAAGATATGATAAAATTTTATTTTAGTTTCTTAATAGGGATTTTTGTGACCTTATAGAGTTCAACTAATTATAATTTTAAAAATAGGATTTATAGAGTTTTAGAATTAGAAACAATTTATAGATTATTTTATTTTTCTTTTGAGGAATCAGGTCATCAGAAGATCAAGGAACACCTATAATGTCACTAGATCCTAATTTAATTTAAATTTTAGAATCCAGGTATTCTAACTCCTGTCTTGATACTATTTCTACTTTATTATGTTGCTTCCCAGGGCTTTAAAAAATAAAAGCTGGGAAATTACATTTGCTTTGCATATACAGCACCAATTATCAAATTCAGCATAAAAGCATAACATGTATACATCAAAAAGAAAACATAAAAACTTCAAATTAAAAGCATCTCAAAACAATTGAATATAATAGGGAAACCTTATACAAATGCAACACTCACCCATTAATAAAAAGAAACCAATTGGAGAAAAAAGAAATTCAATATAAACATGTTGGAATATAACCTAATTCATTTTAATCCAATGCTTCAAATTGAAAAAAATTAGCACTAGTGTTATTTTCCTTTATCATTACAATCTTGCTTTTCATTACATTATGCTATGTTTTGTATTAAACATAAAATCAATTTTTCACCTTAACACATGCTAGAAATACAGAGTCACCATATTGGAAATCAGTAGAAAGTGTCTTTGTTTCTACTTTTTTTTCTTTGAAAAAGCTTTGGGAAAAAAAATCATTTACAATGTTTAATTTTAATAACTTAAAGAATGTAATTGATTTTTGTTTGTTTTTGACATGGAGTTTCACTCTTGTCACTCAGGCTGGAGTACAATGGCATGATCTCGGCTCACTGTAACCTCCACCTCCCAGGTTCAAATGATTCTCCTGTCTCAGCCTCCCGAGTAGCTGGGATGACAGGCACTCGCCACCACACCCGGCTAATTTTTGTATTTTTAGTAGAGATGGGGTTTCATCATGTTGGCCAGGCTGGTCTCAAACTCCTGACCTCAGGCGATCCGCCAACCTCGGCCTCCCAAAGAGCTGGGACTACAGGCGTGAGCCACCGTGCCCAGCCAATTGAATAGTTTTTAACTCAGAGGATAAATGCTTGAGGGGATGGAAAGCCCATTCCTCATGACGTGATTATTTCACACTGCATGCCTGTATCAAAACATCTCATGTACCCCACAAATATATAAACCTCCTATGTACCCACAAAAATTTTATAAAATAATGAAAATATTTTAAAACTAAAAAAAGGGTTTTTTAATTAAGCAACTTTATTTAAATAAAATCATTCTTCCTCATCCTCAGTCCTGGGATCTACCAGAAAGAATTAGCAACATCTTAAAGATGACAAAGTGTTAAAGATAAGCTGCTATTAAGTAAAAGTGTGAAGTGTGGAGGGGACAAGCTGGATGCCTGAACCATTTTGTTCTATCTTTAGGACAGTGAAAGAGCAAGAAGCAGGGTTGGGTGGGGGACACATATTCTGTTGAGCATTGTCACCACTATATTCACTGAAATTCATCTGCATGCTTGTATGTATACTTTTGATTCACCTGATACACTGAAAATTATATGAAATTGTTCTCTATTATTTAGATAATTATAATCTAAGTGCTAATATGAAGCTTAGAATTTATATGAAATATGTATGCCCACAACAAGACATTTCAGCTATTTCCTAGATAATAATCTCACTTCACCCTGCACAAAACAGGCACATGATCATGTCACTCTGACCTGGTTTGAGTCCAAGGAGGCTTTTGTTTTTAAAATAATTTAGGTTAGTAGTTAAAATATGAACTTTGGGCCAGGAGTGGGAGCTCATGCCTATAATCCCAGCACTTCGGGAGGCTGAGGCGGGCGGATGACTTGAAGTCAGGAGTAGGAGACTGGACTGGCCAACATGCTGAAACCCCATCTCTACTAAAAAAAAAAAAATAGAAAACTTAGCTGGGTGTGGTGGCGGGCACCTATAATCCCAGCTACTTGGGAGACTGAGGCAGGAGAATTGCTTGAGCCTGGGAAGTGGAGGTTGCAGTGAGCAGAGATCTTACCACTACACTCCAAAACAAACAACAAACAAAAAAATTCTAGAGTCACACTGAAAATCTTAACAACCTGCTTCTACTACCCATTTTTTAATTTTTATTTTGACCTGATTTTAGATTGATAGCAAAATGCACAAATAACACAAAGTGCCCCCTATGTCCCTCACCCTACTTCCCCTAATGCTAACATTTTCAGAGCCATCCTTATTTGCTCTATAAAAGAGCAGAGTTCTCCTTTTAGAGATTTGGAAAGATTATTAAAAGATAAGTTACAAAATACAGTACCTGACACGTATAAAATATTAAATAAATACTAGCCATGCTTAATTATTTTGTTTTAAGTCTATATGAGTCAAGTTTTAGTAGAAATATGGGCTAGAAAAAAAAAAACAGAAAGCGGGACTCTGTGATCCGACTTGGGCTTATAGAACAGACTGCATTAGTTTGTTCTCATGCTGCTAATAAAGTCATACCCAAGACCGGGTAATTTAGAAAGGAAAGAGGTTTAAGGAACTCACAATTCCACATGGCTGGGGAGGCCTCACAGTCACGGCAGAAGGCAAAAAAGAAGCAAAGGCACATCTTAAATGGTAGCAGAGAAGAAAGCTTGTGTAGAGAAGCTCCCATTTTAAAAGCATCAGATCTCGTGAGACTTATTCGCTACCAGGAGAACAGTAGGGGGAACCCGCCCCTATGATTCAATGATCTCCACCTGACTCCATCCTTGACATGCGGGGATAATTACAATCAAGGTGAGATTCGGGTGGAGACACAGCCGAATCATATCAATGACTAATGAGAGTTACGTCCAGAACCTAATGAAAACCTGTCTGAGGCCACATTCCCTGTAAAGCAGATTTGAGATAGAGATTTGTGTAGAGAATATTTAACTGGGTAAAATCCTAGGAACCAACAACTGTGGCGAAAAAGCTGAATTGGATAAAGGGAGTTGAGATGTGAGGCAGTCACAACAAATACCTCAGCTAATCTCAAGGGGGAGCTGAGAAGCTGGGGCGACCCTTCAGAGTTGCCCTAAATTGAGGCAGGAGTATGGAGTTTTAATACCTTTCACTGGCCATTCTTCAGATACGAGTTGTCCCCAAGGATGGACATCAGCTTGACAAGTTATTAATTAGATCTCCTGAGAATAAATTCTAGAGAGAATCAGCTGAGAGGCATGATTTGCCAACACTCCCAATAGCTGGGCAAACTTCAGTTTTGAGGGAGGATTTGGGTCACACACAAAAGTCTCCACAACCAATTATTCATGGGAAATTCTATGTAGGCAGAGCTATTTCATGGCCAGTTAATCAAAACTACATAATCTATTTGGTTAAGCAAAAGAAATTAAAAAGATAAAATAAAATCTATGTATTAACACTCAAAAGTTTTTTAATGCATTTGCCTTGCATTTCGTATGTTTTGCCTTGCCTTTTATATGTTTTGCCTTGCATTTGTTTATTTGCTTTTAAGAACCTTTAGAGAACAATAATTACTAATATAATATGGAGTAGCACAGCATAGACGAGGGAAGCTAACTCTCTCCCTTTTCCCAGAACCTGGAACAGCTAAAGATCCTAAGCATTGTCAGCTTTGGTATCTGACATAGTTTGGATGTTTGTCCCCTTCAAATCTCACGTTCAAATGTGATCCCCAATGTTGGAGATAGATGCCTCCTGAATGGCTTGGTGCTGTCCTCTTGGTAATGAATGAGTTCTTACCCTGTGAGTTCATGCGATATCTGGTTGTTTAAAAGAGACTGACACCTCCTCCCTGTCTCTCCTGCTTCCTCTCTCACCATGTGATATGCTGGTTTCCCTTCACCTTCCACCATGATTGGAAGGTTCCTGAGGCCCTCCCTGGAAGCAGGTGCCAGTACTATGCTTCATGTACAGCCTTCACAACAAGGAGCCAAATAAACCGCATTTCTTTATAAATTACCCAGCCTCAGGTATTTCTTTATAACAATGCAAATGGGCTAACAGAGTATCATTCATGGACAGTGAGTGTATTAGTCAATTTTCATGCTGCTGATAAAGACATACCCAAGACTGGGTCATTTATAAAGAAAAAGAGGTTTAATGAATTCACAGTTCCACATGGCTGAGGAGGCCTCACAGTTATGGCAGAAGGCGAAAGGCGCATCTTACATGGCAGCAGGCAAACAGCAAATGAGAACCAAGTGAAAGGCGAAAGGGGTTTCCCCTTATAAAACCATCAGATCTCATGAGACTTATTCACTACCACCAGAACAGTGTGGGGAAAACTGCCCCCATGATCCACTTACCTCTCACTGGGTCCCTCCCACAACATGTGAATTATGGGAGCTACAGTGCAAGATGAGATTTCAGTGGGGACACAGCCAAACCATATCAGACAGTAATAACTTTCAATTAAATATAGCTAGACTTTCTGTCAGTGGGTCACAGCAGTCTAGAGAACACATTGAAAAACTCTGGGAACAGCAGATATAGAGGTCAGATCTAGAGATTTTGAACAAAGTTTAGTGCTACAATGCATTGGTGACCACAGACAAAAGGTGTCTGTTGTTGTTATAGTTTGTTTTCTGTCTTGTTTTTCATCATGGGAGGACAAAAAGAAAAAATGGGGGCAATGGTGAAGGAGAAATGAAAAAGACCTGCTTTTCTATGGGTGGAAGCAACTAAACGAGAGAATAAATTTGGATCACACAACAAATGCAAATCAAGTTAGAAGCATGAAAGGCATGATTAAGGCCATGGTTCTAATAGAGATCAGCCAGCGGAACCAGGATCATGCCACACCGAGAGAGGCTGCAGAGCCATTGCCTTCTCTCCTGTCAAAGCTAAATTAATGAAATGGAACTCACAGAAGCACTATGTAATCAAATATTGGTGGGACACAAGCAAATTCTGAAAAAGTTTCATTGATCAGTGATAATATCTTTTGGTGTAAATATCTCCTCAAAACATTTCAGGAAAAAAAAATAAAGCTATAATTTTACTTTAGAAATATTTAACTTTGTTATACTAGTTTACTTATTTTTTACCTAATACTTCTGATATATTGTTATGTAGGTTAAAGATGCTCGATTCATGCCACTGTGGAAACCACACATAATTTAGGCAATAATGCAAATTCTTTTCAAATTCTTTTATCAGTGTATTCACTTTATTTTTATTTCAAACACAATACAAAATTACAGGATGCTATCAAAGTGATGCTACAAAACCCCACTAAAATTTTTTCAATTCTTCAAATCACACACTTACACACACACACACACACACACCACATGCATTCCCCGTACAGACCTTTTTTTGGGGGGCCTGAGTAAATAATTGCATTTTATTTTCAATTTTTCATTTTGAAATAATTAAAGACTTACCAAAAATGTTGCAAAACTACGTGCCTTTTTGAAGTAAAGTCTTGAAAAAGTTGTTTGGTATATCCTTTATAGTAATAAAAGAAAACACGTGTATATTCTGTTGATTAAAGGCATGCTGAGATCGTCAGACATGTGACTTCATCAGAGACTCCAATATAGAGCGCAGCTGTAACGACATCCTAAGAGTGTTCTAACTGAAATGTGTTGGAAGAAGGTTCTAATTTTTTTCAACCCTTCTCAAGTTGGCACTCAGCAGATTTCCACTCTATAAAAGTAACTCCTGCTCTGCAACTAATGTTCACAGATAAGCTCCAAACATATTTACAGCTCCATTTAAGTATAATGTACACACAGTAAAATTCACCCTTTTCAATGTGCAATTTAATGGGTTATGGCAGATGAATATCATCATTTGACCACAATCATGATCAAGATACAGAAAATCTGCATCATCACAAAACGTTTTCTTTTGCTGTTTTGCATTTGATCTTTTCTCCATTCCTGAACACAGGCAACCACTAATCTGCTTCTGTTTCTACAGTTTGCATTTTCTAGAGTATCCTATTAGTGGAATGATACATTGGTGTCTTTCATGTCTAGCTTCTTTCACTGAGCATAATGCTTTTGATATTCATTTATATTGCTGTTGTATCAGTTTGCTCCTTTTTATTGTTGAGTGGTACTCCATCTACAACTGGTTTATCCATTTACAAGTTGATGGACACATCTGCTATGAACTTCAAGGATGAGGCTTGGTACGGATATGTTTTTATTTATTTTGAGTCGCAGTGGAATTATTTGGCTATATGATCAGTACTAAGTTTAACATTAAAAGAAACTGCCAAACTGCTTTCCAAAATGTCTGTACCATTTTGAAGTCCCACTAGCCAGGTGTGAATAGCAATTCTTCACATCATGTGGTATGGTCAGTTCTGCTCGTGTCAGCCACTCCAGTGGGTGTACAGTGGTACCTCAATGTGGTTTTAACTTGCATTTCCCTGATGACGGGTAACGTTAAGTATCTTTTCATTTGTGTATTGGACATCATCTCTTTTTAAATTAAAATATCTGTACAAATATTTGGCCCATTTAGGTCAAAATATTACGTTAAATGAGTTATTTGTGTTTTGTTATTTAGTTTTTTAGTTATGTGTACATTCTAGATGAAAGTTCTTTATCAGACATATTTAAAATTATTCTGTCCCAATCTGTGGTTTGCCTTTTCATTTTTTGATGCTATGTTTTAAGTTGCAAAAGTCTTAATTTCATGAAGTCCAACTTACTATTTTTTTCCATTTTCATCCATCCTTTTCTTATCTAAAAAATTTTTAGCTATAGTAAGATTATTAAAAATTTTTCCTATTCAGTAAGCTTTATACATTTTATATTTACATTATGTATAAAATACATGTTGAGTTAATTTGAGGATATGGTGTGAGGTAATTCTGAAGTTCATATTCTCCATTTAATATCCAATTTTAATAGTACCATCTTTATAAAGACATTGATTTCCTTATTGAAATATTTTGGCAACTTTGGCCATGTAAGGCAGGATATATTTCTAAATTATTTATTCTGTTTCACTGATATATATGTCTTCTTCATGCCAGTAAGTTTACTGTACTGTTTAGTGTAGCTTTATAATATGTCTTGAAATTTGGAAAGCTTTCCAACTTTATTCTTCTTTCTAAAACATGCTCTGGCTATTCTAGGACTTCTGCATTTAAAAAAAAAATTAGAATCAGCTTTGTAATTTCTCCAAAAAGGCCTATAGGTTTGACTGGGATTGTGCCAAATCTGGAGATCAGTTTCAGAAGAATTATCATCTAATAAGTATGACATGTATATTTACCAATGAACTTGATACATATTTCTACCTATTCAATCTCTCGTATTAGTGATTTAGAAATTTTGGATCAGCATACCTTTTATTAAATTTATTCTGAATTATTTTATTATTTTTGAGGCTATTATAAGTTAAATTGCTTACATAATTTTATTTTCTAATTGGTGTTGATTGTGTATAGAAACACAATTGATTTTATTTATTGATCTTTCATCCTACAACTTTGTTAAATTCACTTCATACCTCTAGCACACTTCTGCAGATGCCTAAGGATTTTCTATGTATATGTTTACATCACATGAGAATAGTATTTTTCTTTCTTCCCAACTTGGGTGTCACTTATTTCTTATTTTCTTTTCTTTTCTCTTTATTTCTTTCTTCTTTCTGCCCATTCCTCCTTCCTTCCCTTCTTTCTTTCTCCCTGTTTTAGAATCAGTTTTGTAATTTATCCAAAAGGACCTATAAGGTTTCATGGGAATTCCACTGAATCTAGAGATCAATTTCAGGAGAATTATCATCTCATAAGTATTAAATATTTATCAATGAACTTGGTATATATTTCCACTTATTTAATATTGAATGCAATACTTTAAAGAACTAGGGAGAGAGGACATCATTGCATTTTTCATAATCTTATGTAGAAAGTATTAAGGCTTTCACCATTTTAAGTAAGATGTTTGCTATAGATTTTTTGTAAACACATAATCAGTTTGAAAATGTACTTTTCTATCCTCAGTTTGCTGGGAGTTTTTAATTTAAAAAATGTGTTACATTTTGTAAATTCCTTTTTTGCATCTATTGAGAGTGTCACGTGATTTTTCTTTTTTCTGTCAGCATGGTAGATTTTCAGTTGTTGAAACCAACTTGAGATAAACCCCACTTGGTTAAAACACATTATCATTTTTAAATATTCCTAGACTCAATTTGCTAATATTGTATTAAGAATGTTGCATCTAAGTTCATAATGGTTATCAGTCTGTCATTTTTGAGTTGTGATATCTGTATTTGTTTCTGATATCGAGAGAATCCACGTAAAACATCTACTTCTGTCATCAGTAATAATCTGACCAGGGATAACACCAACAGTTAGAGAGGAACCTGTCATTACCTGTGGCAGCAGAGATATCAGAGATTCCAAAAAGAAAAGCAAGGTTAAAATTTCAAATATAATCACATGAAATATCAGAAAGCCAGGGGATAGAAATATAGGAGAGCAAAATCTTAGAGGTCAAAACAAGTAGTTAAGTACTGCACATGATAATAAAAAGTAAAATCTTTTCCTAAGGCAGAGCCTGGCTGCTGCCTAGCTTCTTTGACAATTCTTGGTAGGCTTTCATGGCTTTATAAGGGCTTATACTTTAGGTAAAGTTATAGTCAGGGAAACGGTGGGTGTAGGTTGGCTCTGTAGAAATGAAGCATTACAGGAGCACTGCAGTGAGAAAGAAACTGATACTGATGATACTTCGGTCACACTAATAATACATGCTAATGATAATCATAGCAATCATGGTAATGACAGAAAATATATATATATAATATTAACATGCTTCTATTTGCACATATACATATGTGAATAGAAACATTGATTTAAAGACATGAAAGTATAGAAATAGCCTACACCTGATAAAGATATGCTCATACACAATAACAAACCTCAGTATAAACAGAGATTTTGATGTATCACAGAATTCTGCAATAGATCACAATTTTGACACTATGGGAAGTGTCATTTTCAGAACTTTTCTTTATCTCCATTATCTCCATTCTCTATTTCCAACATTCCTGGAGACTGAACTCAAGGATCAGTAAATATTCTCAACCTTAACCATAGCAGACTTCATTCATCCCATATATGCTTGTTATTTTTCCCCATTGACAGAAGGCATTGTACCATGAAATATACAACATATCTCTGACACACCTGACGAAAACAAACAATGGGGAAAGATTGACTATTTAATAAATGGTGATGGGAAAACTGGCTAGCCAAATGAAGAAAGCTGAAAGTGGACCCCTTCCTTACACCTTATAAAATAATTAACTCAAGATGGATTAAAGACTTAAACATAAGATCTAAAACCATAAAAACTCTAGAAGACAACCTAGCCAATACCATTCAGAACATAGGCATAGGCAAAGACTTCACGACTAAAACACCAAAAGCAGTGGCAACAAAAGCCAAAATTGAGAAATGGGATCTAATTAAACTAAAGATAGCTTCTGCACAGCAAAAGACACTATCATCGGAGTGAACACACAACCTACAGAGTGGGAGAAAATTTTTGCAATCTATCCATCTAACAAAGGGCTAATATCCAGAATCTACAAGGAACTTAAACAAATTTACAAGAAAAAAACAACCCCATCAAAAAGTGGGAAAAGGATATGAACAGACACTTCTCAAAAGAAGACATTTATGCGGCCAATAAACACATGAGAAAAAGCTCATCATAGGCTGGGCGTGGTGGCTCACGCCTGTAATCCCATCACTTTGGGAGGCCAAGGCGAGTGGATCACAAGGTCAGGAGTTTGAGACTTGCCTGGCCACTATGGTGAAACTCTGTCTCTACCAAAAACACACAAAAAAAACTTTAGCCAGGCGTGGTGGTATATATCTGTAATCCCAGCTACTCAAGAGGCTAAGGCAGGAGAATTGCTTGAACCCATTAGGTGGAGGTTGCAGTGAGCCGAAATTGTGCCACTGCACTCCACCCTGGGTGACAGAGTGAGGCTGTCTCGAAGAAAAAAAAAAAAAAAAGCTCATCACCCCTGGTCCAATGAGATACCATCTCGCGCCAGTTAGAATGGCAATCATTAAAAAGTCAGGAAACAACAGGTGCTAGAGAGGATGTGGAGAAATAGGAATGCTTTTACACTGTTGGTGGGAGTGTAAATTAGTTCAACCATTGTGGAAGACAGTGTAGCAATTCCTCAAGGATCCAGAACTAGAAATATCATTTGACCTAACAGTCTCATTACTAGGTACACATCCAAAGGATTATAAATCATTCTACTATAAAGACACATTCACACATATGTTTATTGCAGCACTATTCACAAGAGCAAAGACTAGGAACCAACCCAAATGCCCATCAATGATAGACTGGATAAAGAATATGTGGCACATATACACCATGGAATACCATGCAGCTATAAAAAAGGATGGATTAATGTCTTTTGCAGAGACATGGATGAAGCTGGAAACCATCATTCTCAGCAAACTATCACAAGAACAGAAAACCAAACACCACATGTTCTCACTCATAAGTGGGAGTTGAACAATGAGAACACATAGACACAGGGAGGGGAACATCACACACTGGGGCCTGTCAGTGGGTAGGAAGGAAAGAGGAGGGATAGCATTAGGAGAAATACTTAATGTAGATGACGAGTTGATGGGTGCAGCAAACCACGACAGCACATGTATACCTATTTCACAAAACTGCAAGTTCTGCAAATGTATCCCAGAACTTAAAGTGTATGTATGTGTGTATATATATATACACACAAATGTAAATGTAAATGTAAATAAATTGAAAATGGTAAAAATAGAAATATGTTTCCTACACAAATAGTGACATAATAAAGCAAGATAGAATGTATGTTTGAGTTAAAAAAAATTGCTTAGAAGACAACTTGAATTCCATTCCAAGGAACTAGTTTTCAAAAGTTTACAACCAGATTTCAGTTTGGCAAAAGGCAACAATGCTGTTTTGAAAATAATTTCTGAAAAGAGCTTCCCCAGCAGTTCCAAATGGCAGTCCTGATACAAGGAAGTAGGGGCAATTTTGTTACCACCAGGAACACTGAATTTATTTTCAGACCTTGAAATTCTGGGAGGCCCTCGAATAATAATCAACTACAATATTTTACTTTACATAGAAATATTGTTTTAATGTTAATATAAAAGCTTGTATATGAACTAAAATTGTCAATCTGCCACTTTTAAGAAAGAAGAATCCATTATGTCCCTAATCTATAGTGAGTTGATATGTTCCATAAGCAGTTCTGGAAGGAGGCTACACTTAGAGCATAAATTGGTATAGATCGCTTTGCTCTCACAGATAGCGACACAATATTTTCTGCTGAATGGGAAAAAGTTTGAAGGCATAAATCAAGATAAAGCAATCATCTGACAAAGAATTACAAAGAGGCCCCATACCTTTTTCTTAGTGAACTCCATGTGACACATTGATTTTCCACTGAAGATAAAAGCCAAAATCATGTGTCATCAATAGAAAGCAAGCAAAACTATTTGGTTCAATATGTTATGGTACTTAACAAAAAAAAACTTGCAGAGAAAAGACAAATCTAAAATGTTGCACATGATTCAAACAAGTCTGGATCAGAAGAGACATTTCAGAGGTCACTGCTAGAGAGTCAAGGATACATTAGAGAGAAATAAACTCCTGCTTTTTTGTTTATCTACTTACATACACAGATACTGTCTGATGAAGATGATTGATATCAGGTATGGTATTTGATGGTATAGTCATTTACAAAATAATTCATCCCTTATGATCTAATGCAATTTTCTTCATATTACACGTGTATATTTAAATACTTCCTTGTGAAGTGGAGGCTAGCCAGGCTGCTGTTAGCATATCCAGTACATTTCTGCAAATTCCAAAATGGCAAATCCCACAGTTGAAATTTCAACCTCTCTAGCGTCCCTCGGCTGGAGTGCATAATCACGGCAAAAGTCTGCAACATCAGAGGTGGCCGCCACAGACACAAAGTCTATGTTTCTCATTCCATTCTACCAAATCTATTCAGCAGTCTGGGTGAGGGGGCTTGGCAGTATCTATGAGCAGAAAGCATTCAAATGGCTGGTATATGTGCTTCCGGGGAAACTAAGGGGAAAAAAGAGAGAGGGAGGGAGGGAGGGAACAAGAAAGAAGAAGGAAACTCAAGGAGAGAGGAAGGGAAGGAGGCTGGCAAGAAGGGATGGAGGGAGCAAGGGAGGGAGGAATAAAGGAAGGAAGTTACACCAAGTTTCAAAACTGGCCACGGACTGAGAAGGATTAAGAGACAAACGGAATTGAAAGCATTTATGTTCATACTCGGTATTTTTCTTACCCATTCTTGCAAATTAGTAATTTAAAAATTTTCATTTCCACAAATCCACGTGTTTTCTTGTTCCTCTCTCTCCGCTCTTTTTCCTTCTTTCCTTCCTGCCTTTCTTCTTTCTTTTCAACATAGGTTATATAAATGTGTGAGAGCTATCACTAGTCTACATTAATCATCAGGATTTTCCTGTATATTTCCAATTAAGATGACCCATAATAATATTCTACTGTAATTTTGGAGGGTCCAAAATACTAGATGGCATTTAGTGTTTTGGAAATCATGACAAGTCTAACAGGACTTTAAAAAACCTATCAAGACATCTGATGTGTTTTCTTGCCCATACACTCTTTAATGAGGTCTGCTTGACCCTTTCTTCTTCCCTTCTCTAGTCATGGGTTCTTCACACTGAAAACTAAGCTTTGCATCAGTGTTTGACGAACAGGTGACATAATAAACTGCAGTTACATTTTAAATTCAGCTCAAGATGGTAGATGAGAAATCTAAGATTGTGAAGTGAGATTTAGCATGCTGTTCAGTATGCAACAAATCTGAGTGTTGCTCACACAGGATTCATACCAACAGGCTCCTTCCAAAACCTTTCAATGCAAATTCTAGCAAATGCACACTTGGAAGAAAAATGTTCCATGAAGTTGTATATGTAAATTTATACTTTCAGCATTTATGTATATAATTTCAGGGGAAGTGGGATCAACTTAACATTATTAAACATAGTCCAATGATATTTACAACATAACTTCAGAAACATTTTATTACTAGAAGTATTTTAAAAAGGATGTACCATTTAGGATTTAAGACACACCCCACAAATGAAAAAACAAATGAGATTATAAACAACATTTTTAAAAAAATTATGCCATCTTTTCACTACAAAATCCTCCTGGGGGAAAAATATCTTTTCCTTCATTATTAAAGGATGTTATCAGAGCACAGTGGAATTCTTTCAGATTTAGTCAGAAGGTTCTCTGGAGTTGACAGATCTATTGGAGAATATTTTCTTTGAAAGTCCATGTCCTTTCCCCAGGCCTACATCATATATAAATAAACATTTCAGAAAAGGGGCCATGTTAAGAAAAAGTGGGTTGAAGATTGTAAGACCTGGTTCCTGGGTGCCAAATAATTCACAAGTTGGAATAAGCTGGGTTTCTGTAACACTTCTCTATGACTGCCATTGATACTGAACTATGCCAAGGAACTAAGTCCTACCAAGGAAAAGCAGGAGGAAAACAGGTGTAAGAAAACATTTCCTGTCAGTGTGTCCAGAGATAGCATGAGTCAACAGCGGCTCCTCATGAAGCCATCGATTCGTAACACTGGAGTATCTAGAATGCATCTGGGTCGAATTATTAAAAAGAAAGTTCTTCTCAAGCTAGTTGTAATGGTAGCTAATTTAAAAAATTAATGTTCTGCGATTCTGATAAAAACCTATGTGGTGAACCAACAATAAAGGCGGCTGGAGATATTGGTATGAAATAGTTATTTTTCCTTATATACCTGGACGTTCATGTAAGAAATTATACTTTTGGAAGGTCTGTCATATTCTCAGTGTATAAGAGTTGAATCATTTTTAGAAGTTATTGTCAGAATTTTGCTTTAATAGTGCAGTAAAGTGTGCATTCTCTCTCTCTCATTTTCATTCAACGGCCTCTACAAATTGAGCCTGGCTCAAAGGTCTTTCCCTCTTGGAATATGACTCCTCCCCTGTCCCTCTACATAGGCTGTTCTATAACAAATTATTTTGCTGTCTTGATTTTTCAGAGACCTCATGCTAGTAGTAGAGAGCCAGGAGAAAGTGAGATGTCCTATATAAAAGGCCTGCTAGAAAAAGAAATCAGCACTGAGTTCTAAGGATACTGAACAACTTTTTAAAAAACAAGCAAGCCATATTAAACACATTAGTTACAACCAAATTAGATAAAACCATGAAAATTATCCAAGAAGAAAAAGTACATCACCTGTCTAGGTTTAAAATTGCTTAAGGCTGCCATCCAAGGACCATCTATGATAACAAATACAGTAGTCTGTATTGACACAAAGTTTTAGTGATAGACGTAATTACATTCTTCTGCTGGTGGTGTTCTAGAATAAATGGAATATCTGCTGATCAAATCTGAATGCATCCCATAATATTAGCATGTAGGATCCCAGATCTGCAGGCACTATCTCTTTCTCAGATCTACACTTTGAATATTATGTTAGTTAAAATGAGAAGTATGTTAGAAAATGTCTTTTACAAAAGAAATATTGGCTGAGTATGGTGGCTCATGCCTGTAATCCCAACACTCTGGGAGGCCAAGGTGAGAAGATCTCTTGAGCTCAAGAATTTGAGACCAGCTTGGGCAACATATCTATAAAAAATTTTAAAACTTAGCCGGTGTGGTGGTGCACACCTATAGGCACAGCTACTTCAGAGGCTGAATCAAGAGGATCACTTGAGCTTGGGAGTTTGAGGTTGCAGTGAACTATGAACATGGCACTGAACTCCAGTCTGGGCAACAGAGTGAGAACTTGTCTTCAAAAAAATAAAAAAGAAGAAAAAAATAGGAAATATTGTGTTCACATCTGCTATGGTACTCTTTCTTATATAAACTATTTCTTTGCAGTATTCTAGAGGATTTAAGACAAATTTACCACTGAATAATTTCATATGGTATATTATTGCATTAGTATAGTATGTTATTATATAATTAGTATAAGTGACCAGTGCTGCAACAACCACATTCCAAAAAGTATTGTGATCCTCCAAAATTACAATGTCTAAATGACATTATTCTCCTTCATGAGACCATTATACCTTAATTTTCCAGCACCATGAAAATCTACAAATGCCCTCTAAAATATATTTAGAAAACGTGGGGAAAAAATAGATACAGTTTCAGAAGATACATATATTTTGAAAATTAGCCTTTTTGGAATAAATTATTCTTTATGACATATAAATAAACACATTTTTCAGACTGGCGGGGTAACATTTGCATCAGTCAAAATAATTAGATTACTAAAACCTGTAATCTTATTAGAAAAATGGTTTATTCAGAGAATCATTGGAATTATTAGCCTTCAAGCTGCTATAGATTGAATCTGATCAAAATAATTAAGATAATATTATTTCATTTTTCAGTATAATATCTCCTTAGTATTTTTGTTTCTTATTTAATATGTGATTATATTTACTTCTGTGAATAATATGGATGAAGATCATTACAGTGTCAAGATCACTGGGTTCAGAGCACAGAAACCTCAAGTCTATTCTTTTTTCTTAAATACCTGTAAGACTTTAAAGAAGACAGAGTTTCTGGACTCTAATTTCTCTATCTGTAGAATAAATGGGTTAGACCAAATAACTCCTTTCTGCTTATAAATTTTCTAATTATATGACTGAGCTTACACCTGGAAAACAGTCTATCTCCTGTATAAATTAATGATAGAAATGAAAACCACCACGTTTCATGAAATTAACCACATAAATATCAACATCAACTGCTCAGAAGGACTTAAGTGCAAGTATCACAGGAATTCTGAAGCACAGAGAACTAAATATAAGAAATGTAACACTCTTCGTATTTTCAAAGAAGATTTTAATAATATATGTAAACACAGTAGCCTGTTCATAAGAAAAAAGAAAAGGGACGTCTTAGCATATTCAGGGTTCAACCAAAACTACTACTGGAATGTAAGTCAAAGTAATATTCACCTAACTGTCATAATTGGCATGAATAATTTTAAGTAAAACACTTTTATTTGATATTAAATGTGAACAATAAGCCAAAACAGAGAAAATTAATCAATTGATCATTTATTGAAACTGAAATAAAAATATATAATTATTGAAGCCTCTTATATACATAAACCAATCATTGCTTAAATGAGCTGACATACTGGCTCCATAGTTTTATGTCACTAAGGAACTCTTTTGAACACAATAAAGAAACCAGAATTGAGCACAGAGAATGATGAACTGGGAAGTTCATGGCTTTCTATCTACTAATTAGGAGTACAATCATTCAGTCAAACAGCCACTCAACAAACATTTAGCATACAGCTTCTGGATACCAGGTACTGGTGTAGGTGCTAGAGCAACAAGGAAATAGTCCCTGCATTCAGTGAGCTCACAGGCAAGTAAACAAGTAAGTATAAAGACTGCATGACTGATTGGGAGCGGTGGTTCATGCCTGTAATCCCAGCACTTTGGGAGGCCATCGTGGGCAGATCACGAGGTCAAGAGATCGAGACCATCCTGGCCAACATAGTGAAACCCCGTCTCTACTAAAAATACAAAAATTAGCTGGGCACGGTGGTGCACGCCTGTAGTTACTTGGGAGGCTGAGGCAAGAGAATCAGTTGAACCTGGAAGGCAAAGGTTGCAGTGAGCTGAGATCACACCACTGCACTCCAGCCTGGTGACAGAGTGAGACTCTGTCTCAAAAAAAAAAAAAAAGACTCCATGATAAATGTGTATCTACAAAGGGCACAAAGGAATGAGTAGCTAATCCCCAAAGCCATATGGAGCAGTCAGTATAAGCTTCAGGAAAAGAAACTGAAGTAAAAAGCTAACCTGAATCTGAAAAAAATGAGTAGGTATTTTCCAAGCACGTTTCAGGGGAAAAGTTGCAGGATGCAGAAGTCCTCCCAAGTACAAAAAGAGAATGAACTCTGGACAACTGGCAATTTATGGCACACAGGAATCAGTAAATGTAGGGATGAGAGGCACACAGAAACATGGGCAAAAACAGGAATTTTGACTTTATTCCATAAATCATGGAAAGCCACCAATGGGTTTTAAGTAATAAAATACTAAGACCAGGTTTGCATTTTAGAAAGATCAATTTGATTTCAGTGAGGAGGTCCAAAAATGAGAGCAGCAAGGCCAGATAGAAGTCCTGCTGCAACTAGCTATGGTTAGAGATGCAGACCAAAACTAAGGTGAAATCATTTAGAAGAAAGAACGTGGATATAAGAGCCATTGGTTTGGCCTCTCCACATCATTTTTCTAATTTTATTTTCATTTATTTATTTATTTATTTATTTTTTGAGACAGAGTCTCGCTCTGTCACCCAGGCTGGAGTGCAGTGGCGTGATCTTGGCTCACTGCAAGTTCTGCCTCCCGGGTTCACACTATTCTCCTGCCTCAGCCTCCCGAGTAGCTGGGACTACAGGCACGTGCCACCACGCCCAGCTAATTTTTTCTATTTTTTAGTAGAGATGGGGTTTCACCGTGTTAGCCAGGATGGTCTCGATCTCCTGACCTCGTGATCCACCCACCTCGGCCTCCCAATGTGCTGGGATTACAGGCTTGAGCCACCATGCCCAGCTGGCCTCTCCACATCTTTACTGTTATACTGATAACATGGGGATGAAAATAAATATTATTTGTATTTAAACTATTATTGTTATGTGAAAATTAAACAAATAACATACTATGATAACATCGGAGGTTCAAGAAATATTAAGTCTTGAAAATAGGAAAGATGAAAGGAAGGAAACAGGGAGTGGGGAGGAAAGTAGGAGAAAGGAGAGAATATAGGAATGAGAGAGGAGGAAAATAATAAGAAAGAAGTAGAAAGCTAGGTACGGTGGCTCATGACTGTAATCCCAGCGCTTTGGGAGGCCGAGTCAGGCAGATCACAAGGTCAGGAGTTCAAGACCAGCCTGGCCAATATGGTGAAACCTTGTCTCCACTAAAAATACAAAAATTAGCTGGGTGTGGTGGCAGGCACCTATAGTCCCAGCTACTCGGGAGGCTGAGGCAGGAGAATCACTTGACCCTGGGAGGCAGAGGTTGCAGTGAGCTGAGATCACACCACTGCACTCCAGCCTGGGTGACAGAGAAAGATGCTGTCTCAAAAAAAAAAAAAGAAAAAAAAAAAAGAAAGAAGTAGAAAAAGATATAGTATTTCTTAATCAGCAGAAGCTACTCTTATTTTTCAATACTCTACCTTTCTAATGTATCACTGACAAGGAAAGGTCTTGAATAATTGACTGAAGTCAGAATAGGTAAGGCACTCTACCTGTGGATACATGAGAGGCCTTAAAAAGTTCATGGAAAATGTATATTATGAAAAAAACTATGCAAAGGTTTCAATTTTGGCAGCAAAATAAACTCATACTAATTTATTATAGCATGTTTGAACAGGATCTAGTTTGAGACAGTAAGAAGGAGTAGACATTAGTTTGAAAAGAGCCCCTAGCAGAGCAATGTAAATTCTGCTAAAATTGAAGCAAGAACAAACATTAGATTATGATGAAGCTTGAGTGAAAGAATGGTGAAATCACTGATGCTTTACAAGAAGCTTGAGGGGACAATGCACCAAAGAAATCAGTAGTTCACAAGCGGACAGCTTTTTTAAAGAAGAAACGAGATGATGTGGAAGATGAAGTCCACAGGGACAGATCATCCATATCAATTTGCAAGGAAAAAAATTAATCTTGTTTGTGCCCTAATTGAAGAGGACTGATAATCAACAGCACAAACAATAGCCAACATCATAGACATCTTAATTGGTTCAGCTTACACAGTTCTGACTAAAAAATTAAAGTTGAACCAACTTTCCACTGCATGGGTGCCAAAAGTGTTGTGCTCAGATCAGCTGCAGACAAGAAGAGAGCTCTCAATGGAAATTTTAAAGAACTAGGGTCAAGATCCTGAAGGATTTCTTTGAAGAATTGTAACAGAAGATAAAACATGGCTTTCCCAGTATGATCCTGAGGGCAAAACACAATCAAAGCAATGGCTACCAAAGGTGGAAGTGGTCCAGTCAAAGCTAAAGGGGATCACTCAAGAGCAAAGGTCACGGCAACAGTTTTTTGGGGACATTCCAGGCATTTTGCTTGTTGACTTTGTGGAAGGTCAAAGAACAATAATATCTGCATATCATGAGAGTGTTTTGAATAAGTTAGCCAAAGTTTTAGGGCAAAATACCTGGGAAAGCTTTAGCAGACAGTCCTCTAACACCACAATGTTTCTGCTCATTCCTGTCATCAAGCAAAGGCAATTTTGTGAGAGTCTCAATGGGAAATTGTCAGGCATCCACCTTACAGCTCTGATTTGGCTCCTTCTGACTTCTTTTTGTTTCCCAATCTCAACAAATGTGGAAAGGGCACCCATTTTTCTTAAGTTAATAATGTATAAGAGACTGCATTGACATTGTTAAGTTCCCAGGACCATCAGTTCTTTAGGGATGAAAACCGAAGATCACATTTTCAATGTTTATCTTTTAACTTCATTTTTCCACAAACTTTTTGAAGTTTCTCCATACAAATGTCTCCATACAAATGAGCACTTGCAAAATAAGCAGAGAGTCTCATTCAATGGACAGAAAGTTCTGTGCCATCTAAAAATTATCTTAAGCAAGTTCAATGTGTAGCAACAGACTGTATTGATAAATATCAGTTAGGTTGACTTCTGCAATGACCATGATGGAGTAACAAGAACTAGACTTTCTCTCCCTCCTGAAACAACCAAAAAAATGGCCAAAATGTATGCCACAAAAGTTTGCAAGACCCTGTAAAGTCAGTCTCAAACAAGGTGAGCCTATCAACTGCCCTAATTTATGCCTGGAGAAAGTTTTCCAGCCCACTACTGCAGGAGAAAAGCCCAAGAGGAGCCCATTGTTCTCCCTGAGCTGAGGGGACAGAGCTCAGAGTCCACAGAAACCATGTTGACATGAGCTCTCAGGACAAGGTTTCCGAGAAGAAGGGGCTGCACAGAAAGAGAACTCCAGAGCTCTGCAAAGGGTCCCCCTAAAGTACATAGCTAAGTAATTGTTAGGACAGGCCTAGAGAAAAGTACCTACGGTTGGGGAAACAACACCCAGATAAGATGAAAAGTAACAGTACACATGCTCACCAAGGTCCAGTAATAGTGCTTATTTTATCAGCCAAACCAGAAACACCTCAAGATTCCCAGGGATACCCAGAAGGATCTTGCCTCACTAGTTGGGAGTGATTAGCTCTAAAATGAGAACTGGTCTGATCCCACCTAATGAATTTTTAAAGCAAGACCAAAAAGAGTCAAACTCTTTCCAACTAAACTTAAATACATACCAATACAAAGATCAAGAATATTTATATATACTTCCAGCACTCAATAAGATAAAAGTCACCATATCTGACATCCAGACACAGTTTAGCAGAGACACAACAGTAACAACAAAAGACAGAAGAACGTGGCTCATAATAAGGAGAAAAATCACTGAGTCAGAACTGATCCAGAGTAAATCAAGGTGCCAGAGTTATCAGTTAAGAACATTCAAATGCTTATTGAAACAGTATTCTATATGTTCTAAAATAGAGACATGCAAGATACACTAAAGGAGGCTGGGCGCAGTGGCTCACGCCTGTAATCTCAGCATTTTGCGAGGCCGAGGCAGGTGGATCACGAAGTCAGGAGTTCAGGACCAGCCTGACCAATATGGTGAAATCCCATCTCTACTAAAAATACAAAAATTAGCGGGGCATAGTAGCATGCGGCTGTAGTCCCAGCTACATGGTAGGCTGATAGCACGTTAGTCATTAAAGAAGAAAAGATAGACACCTCTCAAAATAAAATAGAGAGAGAAAATAAATTTTTAAAAAACATGAACAGAGCAATAGTAGACAGTACATTTCAAGTAACTGAATTTACGTGTAATCTCAGTTCCCAAAGGAGAGGAGAGGGAAGATGTGAAAACATTTGGGACTTTGAGTCAGGCAAAGCTTTCTTTGATATGACCCCACAGCATGATTTATATAATAATATATTGATAAGAAGAACTCATCAAATTTAAAAAAAAGAATCTGCTCTTCAAAAGAATCTATTAAGAGACTGAAAAGACAAGCTGCAGGCTGGGAGAAAATATTTGCAATTCATATATCTGATGAAAGGCTTGCATCAAAAATATATTTTAAAAGCTCAAAATTTAATAATGAAAAACAAACAACCCCATTTAAAACTTGGGTGAAAGACTGGAACAGACATTTCAAAGTAGACATTTGTTTGGTAAATAAGCACATATGCTCAACATAATTAATGCTTAGGGCAATGCAAATTTAAACCAAAATGAGACGCCACTATCTATTTTTAAATAGCTAAGATTAGCATGACTGATAACAGCCAAGCACTGGCTTGGATGTGGAGAAGCTGAAACTCTCATACACTGCTGATGGGAATACAAAAAAGTGTAACCTTTGAAAAACAGTTTAAGAGTCCCTTAAAAAGTTAAACATACTTCTGCCGTAAGACTCAGCCATTGCACTCCTGGGTATTTACCCAAGAGAGATAAAAGTAGGTGTTCATATAATGATATCAACACAAATGTTCATAGCACATGTATTCATAATAGCCCAAACTAGAAACAGTCTAAATATCAATCAATACATTAATGAATTAACTTGCTTTATCCGAATTAATTATGGATACATACTATAACATGAATGAATCTCAAAATAACTATACTAAGTGAAACAAGGCAGACTCTAGAGGTAAAACATGCAGAGAAAAAAACATAAAATGTCAGACAAAAAAGTGCATAGTGTAAAATTTTATTTATATACATTTTTTGACTGTATAAATTACTGTCAAGTGACAGAAAGCAGTTTGGTGGTTTTTAAGGGCCAGGAATGAGGGGCCAGAGAAATGTATTATAAAGAGGCATCAGGAAACTGGAGGTGAAGTATATTTCCATCACCTCGATTGTGTGCTGATGGTTTCTAAACTTTCAATATTTTTAGTTTATTATATGTTATACAAAATAAAGCTTGTAATAAAAATCAAAAGATTGAGCCATCCTTATTTTCTCCACAAAAGAGCAGAATTCTCCTTTTAGAGATTTGGAAAGATTATTAAAAGGTAAGTTACAAAATACAGTACCTGACACGTATAAAATATTAAATAAATACTAGCCATGCTTAATTATTTTGTTTTAAGTCTATATGAGTCAAGTTTTAGTAGAAATATGGGCTAGAAAAAAAAAAACAGAAAGCGGGACTCTGTGATCCGACTTGGGCTTATAGAACAGAATGCACTAGTTTGTTCTCATGCTGCTAATAAAGTCATACCCAAGACCGGGTAATTTAGAAAGGAAAGAGGTTTAAGGAACTCACAATTCCACATGGCTGGGGAGGCCTCATAGTCACGGCAGAAGGCAAAAAAGAAGCAAAGGCACATCTTAAATGGTAGCAGAGAAGAAAGCTTGTGTAGGGAAACTCCCATTTTAAAAGCATCAGATCTCGTGAGACTTATTCGCTACCAGGAGAACAGTAGGGGGAACCCGCCCCTATGATTCAATGATCTCCACCTGACTCCATCCTTGACATGCGGGGATAATTACAATCAAGGTGAGATTCGGGTGGAGACACAGCCGAATCATATCAATGACTAATGAGAGTTATGTCCAGAACCTAATGAAAACCTGTCTGAGGCCACATTCCCTGTAAAGCAGATTTGAGATAGAGATTTGTGTAGAGAACATTTAACTGGGTAAAATCCTAGGAGCCAACAACTGTGGCGAAAAAGCTGAATTGGACAAAGGGAGTTGAGATGTGAGGCAGTCACAACAAATACCTCAGCTAATCTCAAGGGGGAGCTGAGAAGCAGGGGTGACCCTTCAGAGTTGCCCTAAATTGAGGCAGGAGTATGGAGTTTTAATACCTTTCACTGGCCATTCTTCAGATACGAGTTGTCCCCAAGGATGGACATCAGCTTGACAAGTTATTAATTAGATCTCCTGAGAATAAATTCTAGAGAGAATCAGCTGAGAGGCATGATTTGCCAACACTCCCAATAGCTGGGCAAACTTCAGCTTTGAGGGAGGATTTGGGTCACACACAAAAGTCTCCACAACCAATTATTCATGGGAAATTCTATGTAGGCAGAGCTATTTCATGGCCAGTTAATCAAAACTACATAATCTATTTGGTTAAGCAAAAGAAATTAAAAAGGTAAAATAAAACCTATATATTAACACTCAAAAGTTTTTAATGCATTTGCCTTGCATTTCGTATGTTTTGCCTTGCATTTCATATGTTTTGCCTTGCATTTGTTTATTTGCTTTCAAGAACCTTTAGAGAACAATAATTACTAATATAATATGGAGTAGCACAGCATAGACGAGGGAAGCTAACTCTCTCCCTTTTCCCAGAACCTGGAACAGCTAAAGATCCTAAGCATTGTCAGCTTTGGTATCTGACATAGTTTGGATGTTTGTCCCCTTCAAATCTCACGTTAAAATGTGATCCCCAATGTTGGAGATAGATGCCTCCTGAATGGCTTGGTGCTGTCCTCTTGGTAATGAATGAGTTCTTACCCTGTGAGTTCATGCGATATCTGGTTGTTTAAAAGAGACTGACACCTCCTCCCTGTCTCTCTGGCTTCCGCTCTCACCATGTGATATGCTGGTTTCCCTTCACCTTCCACCATGATTGGAAGGTTCCTGAGGCCCTCCCTGGAAGCAGGTGCCAGTACTATGCTTCACGTACAGCCTTCAGAACAAGGAGACAAATAAACGTCATTTCTTTATAAATTACCCAGCCTCAGGTATTTCTTTACAACAATGCAAATGGGCTAACAGAGTATCATTCATGGACAGTGAGTGTATTAGTCAATTTTCATGCTGCTGATAAAGACATACCCAAGACTGGGTAATTTATAAAGAAAAAGAGGTTTAATGAATTCACATTTCTGCACCACTACCTGTATAAATATGGAAATATCTACACCGCTATCGGTATATACATGGAAATATCTACACCGCTATCTCTATCAACATGGAAATATCTACACCGCTCTCTCTATAAACATGGAAATACCTACACCGCCATCTGTATCGACATGAAAATATCTACACCGCCATCTGCATAAACATGGAAATATCTACACCGTTATCTGTATTAAGATGGAAATATCTACA
The DNA here is from genome assembly GCF_029281585.2 of Gorilla gorilla gorilla. Lineage (NCBI taxonomy): Eukaryota > Metazoa > Chordata > Mammalia > Primates > Hominidae > Gorilla > Gorilla gorilla. The sequence goes on from NC_073230.2 coordinate 6,194,497, forward strand.
CCGCCATCTATATAAACATGGAAATATCTACACTGCCATCTGTATGAATAAGGAAATATCTACGGCGCAACCTCTATAAAGATGGAAATATCTACACCGCCATCTGTTTAAACATGGAAATATCTACACCACTATCTGTATTAAGATGGAAATATCTACACTGCCATCTCTATAAAGATGGAAATATCTACAACGCCATCCCTATGAACATGGAAATATCCACACCGCCATGTGTATAAACATGGAAATATCTACACAGCTATCTGTAAAAACATGGAAATATCTACAGCGTAATGTGTATAAACATGGAAATACCTACCCCGCTATCTGTATTAACATGGAAATATCTACACCACCATCTGTATGAACGTGGAAATATCTACACCGCCAACTCTGTAAACATGGAAATATCTACACCGCCATCTGTAGGAACATGGAAATATCTACAACGCTATCTCTATAAACAAGGAAATGTCTACAACGCCATCTGTATATACATGGAAATACGTACACCGCTATCTGGATAAACATGGAAATATCTACACCGCTATATCTATAAACACGGAAATATCTACACCTCCATTTGTATGCACATGGAAATATCTACAGCACCATCTGTAGGAACATGGAAATGTCTAAACCGCTATCTCTATAAACTTGGAAATACCTACACCGCTATCTGTATAAACATGGAAATATCTACACCACTATCTCTATAAACGTGGAAATGTCTACACCGATATCTGTATAAACAAGGAAATACATACAAAGCTATCTGTATAAACATGGAAATATCTACTCCGCTATCTGTGTAAACATGGAAATATCTACACCACTATCAGTATAAACATGTAAATATCTACAATGCTATCTGTATAAACATGGAAATATCTACACCGCGGTCTGTGTAAACATGGAAATATCTACACCGCTATCTCTTAAAACATGGAAATATCTACAACGTAATGTGTACAAACATGGAAATACCTACACCGCTATCTGTATAAACATGGAAATATCTACACCGCCATCTGTAGGAACATGTACATATCTAAACCGCCAACTCTATAAACATGGAAATATCTACACTGCCATCTGTAGGAATATGGAAGTATCTACACCGCTTTCTCTATAAGCATGGAAATACCTTCACCGCCATCTGTATAAATATGGAAATACGTACACTGCTATCTGGATAAACATGGAAATATCTACACTGCTATATCTATAAACATGGAAATATCTACACCGCCATCAGTATGAACATGGAAATATCTACACCGATATCTGAATAAACATGGAAATATCTACAACGCTATCTGTGTAAACATGGAAATATCTACACCGCTATCTCTTAAAACATGGAGATATCTAAACCGCTACCTTTATAAACATCGAAATATCTACACTGCTATCTGCATAAAAGTGGAAATATCTACACCGCTACCCGCATAAACTTGGAAATATCTACACCGCTGTCTGTGTAATCATGGAAATATCTACACCACCAACTGGGGGATCATGGAAATATCTACACCGTTCTCTCTATAAACATGCAAATATCTACCCAGCCATCTGTAGAAACATGGAAATATCTACATCGCGATCTGTATAAACATGGAAATATCTACACAGATATCTCTATAAATATGGAAATATCTACAATGCTATCTGTATAAACATGGAAATATCTACACCGCTATCTGTGTAAACATGGAAATATCTACACCGCTCTCTGTGTAAACATGGAAATATCTACACCGCTATTTCTTAAAACATGGAAATATCTACACCGATATGTGTATAAAGATGGAAATATCTACACTGCTATCTGTATAAACATGGAAATATCTACACCGCCATCTGTATGAATATGGAAATATCTACACCGCCATCTGTAGGAAGACGGAAATATCTAAACCGCTATCTGCATGAAAATGGAAATATCTACACAGCTATCTGCATATACATGGAAATATCTACACAGCTATCTCTTTACACATGGAAATAACTACACCGCAATCTGTATGAACGTGGAAATACCTTCACCGCCATCTGTATGAACATGGATATATCTACACAGCCATCTGGATGAGCATGGAAATATCTACACCGCTTTCTGTATGAACATGGAAATATCTACACCGCTATCTGTGTAAACATGCATACATCTTCACAGCTATCTGTATAAACATGGAAATACCTACACTGCTATCTGCATGAACATGGAAATATCTACACCGCTTTCTGCATGAAAATGGAAATATCTACACAGCGATCTGCATATTCATGGAAATATCTACAAAGCTATCTCTTTACACATGGAAATAACAACAGCGCTATCTCTATAAACATGCAAATATCTACACCGCCATCTGTATGAACATGGAAATATCTGCACCGCCATCTGTATGAAGATATAAATATCTACACCCCCATCTATATTAAGATGGAGATATCTACACCGCTATCTGCATAAACTTGGAAATATCTACACCGCTATATGTATAAACATGGAAATATCTACACCGCTATCTGTATAAACATGGAAATATCTACACCGCTACCTGTATAAACATGGAAATATCAGCACCGTTATCTGTATGAACATGGAAATATCTACACCGCTATCTGTATGAACATGGAAATATCTACAACGCTATCTGTATGAACATGGAAATGGCTACACCGCTATCTGTATGAACATGGAAATAGCTACACCACTACCTGTATGAACATGGAAATATCTACACCGCTATCTGTATGAACATGGATATATCTACACAGCCATCTGGATGAACATGGAAATATCTACAACGCTATCAGTATGAACATGGAAATATCTACACCGCTATCTGTGTAAATATGCATACATCTTCACCACACTCTGTATAAACATGGAAATATCTACACCGCTATCTGTATGAACATGGAAATATCTACACCGCTATCTGTTTGAACATGGAAATATCTACACCGCTATCTGCATGAAAATGGAAATATCTACAGAGCTATCTCCATATACATGGAAATATCTACACAGCTATCTCTTTACACATGGAAATATCTACACCGCTATCTGTATGAACATGGAAATATCTACACCGCCATCTGTATGAACATGGAAATATCTGCAACGACATCTGTATGAACATATAAATATCTACACGGCCATCTGTGTTAAGATGGAAATATCTACACCGTTATCTGTATAAACATGGAAATATCTACACCGCTATCTGTATAAACATGGAAATATCTACACCGCTATCTGTATAAACATGGAAATATCTACCCCGCTACCTGTAGAAACATGGAAATATCAGCACCGCTATCTGTATGAACATGGAAATATCAGCCCCTCTATCTGTATGAACATGGAAATATCTACACCGCTATCTGTATGAACATGGAAATATCTACACCGCTATCTGTATGAACATGGAAATACCCACACCGCTATCTGTATGAACATGGAAATATCTTCACCGCCATCTGTATGAACATGGATATATCTACACAGCCATCTGGATGAACATGGAAATATCTACACCGCTATCTGTATGAACTTGGAAATAGCTACACCGCTATCTGTATAAACATGGAAATATCTACACCGCTATCTGTATGAACATGGAAATACATACACCGCTATCTGTATGAACATGGAAATAGCTTTACCGCTATCTGTATAAACATGGAAATATCTACACCGCTATCTGTTTAAACATGGAAATATCTACACCGCTATCTGTATAAACATGGAAATATCAGCACCGCTATCAGTATGAACATGGAAATATCTTCACCGCTATCTGTATGAACATGGAAATATCTACACCGCTATCTGTATGAACATGGAAATATCTACAAAGCTATATGTATGAACATGGAAATATCTACACCGCTATCTGTATGAACATGGAAATATCTACACCGCTATCTGTATGAACATGCATACACCTTCACCGCTATCTGTATAAACATGGAAATATCTACACCGCTATCTGTATGAACATGGAAATATCTACACCGCTATCTGTATGAACATGGAAATATCTACACCTCTATCTGTGTAAACATGCATACATCTCCACCGCTGTCTGTACAAACATGGAAATATCTACACCGCTATCTGTATGAACATGGAAATATCTACACCGCTATCTGTGTAAACATGCATACATCTTCACCGCTATCTGTATAAACATGGAAATATCTACACTGCTATCTGCATGAACATGGAAATATCTACACCGCTATCTGTTTGAACATGGATATATCTACACCGCTATCTGCTTGAAAATTTAAATATCTACACAGCGATCTGCATATACATGGAAATATCTACAAAGCTATCTCTTTACACATGGAAATAACTACTGCGCTATCTCTATAAACATGCAAATATCTACACCGCCATCTGTATGAACATGGAAATATCTGCACCGCCATCTGTATGAAGATATAAATACCTACACCCCCATCTATATTAAGATGGAGATATCTACACCGCTATCTGCATAAACTTGGAAGTATCTACACTGCTATATGTATAAACATGGAAATATCTACACCGCTATCTGTATAAACATGGAAATATCTACACCGCTACCTGTATAAACATGGAAATATCAGCACCGTTATCTGTATGAACATGGAAGTACCTACCCCGCAATCTCTATGAAGATGGAAATATCTACACCACTATCTGTATGAACATGGAAATAGCTACACCACTATCTGTATGAACATGGAAATATCTACACCACTACCTGTATGAACATGGAAATATCTACACAGCTATCTGTATGAACATGGATATATCTACACAGCCATCAGGATGAACATGGAAATATCTACACCGCTATCTGTATGAACATGGAAATATCTACACCACTATCTGTGTAAATATGCATACATCTTCACCGCAATCTGTATAAACATGGAAATATCTACACCGCTATCTGTATAAACATGGAAATATCTACTCCGCTACCTGTAAAAACATGGAAATATCAGCACCGCTATCTGTATCAACATGGAAATATCAGCCCCTCTATCTGTATGAATATGGAAATATCTACACCACACTCTGTTTGAACAAGGAAATATCTACACCGCTATGTGTATGAACATGGAATTATCTTCACCGCCATCTGTATGAACATGGATATGTCTACACAGCCATCTGCATGAACATGGAAATATCTACGCCGCTATCGGTATGAACATGGAAATAGCTACACCGCTATCTGTATGAACATGGAAATATCTGCACCGCCATCTGTATGTACATATAAATATCTACTCCGCCATCTGTATTAAGAAGTAGATATCTACACCGCTATCTGTAAGACCATGGAAATAGCCCCTCTATCTGTATGAACATGGAAATATCTACACCGGTATCTCTATGAACATGGAAATATCTACACCACTATCTGTTTGAACATGGAAATATCTAAACCGCTATCTGCATGAAAATGGAAATATCTACACAGCTATCTGCATATACATGGAAATATCTACACAGCTATCTCTTTACAAATGGAAATAACTACACCGCTATCTGTATGAACATGGAAATATCTTCACCGCCATCTGTATGAACATGGATATATCTACACAGCCATCTGGATGAACATGGGAATATCTACACCGCTATCTGTATGAACATGGAAATATCTACACCGCTATCTGTGTAAACATGCATACATCTTCACCGCTATCTGTATAAACATGGAAATATCTACACTGCTATCTGCATGAACATGGAAATATCTACACCGCTATCTGTTTGAACATGGAAATATCTACACCGCTATCTGCATGAAAATGGAAATATCTACACAGCGATCTGCATATACATGGAAATATCTACAAAGCTATATCTTTACACATGGAAATAACTACAGCGCTATCTCTATAAACATGGAAATATCTACTCCACCATCTGTATGAACATGGAAATATCTGCACCGCCATCTGTATGAACATATAAATATCTACACCGCCATCTATATTAAGATGGAGATATCTACACCGCTATCTGTATAAACTTGAAAATATCTACACCGCTATCTGTATAAACATGGAAATATCTACACGGCTATCTGTATAAACATGGAAATATCTACACCGCTACCTGTATAAACATGGAAATACATAAACCGCTATCTGTATGAACATGGAAATACCTACACCGCTATCTCTATGAACTTGGAAATATCTACACCGTTATCTGTATGAACATGGAAATAGCTACACCGCTATCTGTATGAACATGGAAATATCTACACCACTACCTGTATGAACATGGAAATATCTACACCTCTATCTCTATGAACATGGATATATCTACACAGCCATCTGGATGAACATGGAAATATCTACACCGCTATCTGTTTGAACATGTAAATATCTAAACCGCTATCTGCATGAAAGTGGAAATATCTACACAGCTATCTGCATATACATGGAAATATCTACACAGCTATCTCTTTACACATGGAAATAACTACACCGCTATATCTATAAACATGGAAATATCTACACCGCCATCTGTATGAACATGGAAGTATCTGCACCGCCATCTGTATGAACATATAAATATCTACACCGCCATCTGTATTAAAAAGGAAATATCTAAACCGCTATCTGTATAAACATGGAAATATCTTCACCGCTGCCTGTATAAACATGGAAATATCAGCACCGCTATCTGTATGAACATGAAAATATCTACACCGCTATCTGTATGAACATGGAAATATCTACACCGCTATCTGTATGAACATGGAAATATCTACACCTCTATCTGTATGAACATGGAAATATCTACACCGCTATCGGTTTGAACATGGAAATATCTACACCGCTATCTGTATGAACATGGAAATACCTTCACCGCCATCTGTATGAACATGGATATGTCTACTCAGCCATCTAGATGAACATGGAAATATCTACACCGCGATCTGTAGGAACATGGAAATATCTACACCGCTATCTGTGTAAACATGCATACATCATCACCGCTATCTGTATAAACATGGAAATATCTACACCACTATCTGTATGAACTTGGAAATATCTACACCGCTATCTGTTTGAACATGGAAATATCTAAACTGCTATCTGCATGAAAATGGAAATATCTACAGAGCTATCTGCATATACATGGAAATACCTACACATCTATCTCTTTACACATGGAAATAACTACACCGCTATCTGTATGAATATGGAAATATGTACACCGCCATCTGTATGAACATGGAAATATCTGCACCGCCATCTGTATGAACATATAAATAACTACACGGCCATCTGTATTAAGATAGAAATATCTACACCGGTGTCTGTATAAACATGGAAATATCTACACCGCTATCTGTATAAACATGGAAATATCTACACCGCTACCTGTATAAACATGGAAATATCCACACCGCTACCTGTATACACATGGAAATATCAGCACTGCTATATGTATGAACATGGAAATATCAGCCCCTCTATCTGTATGAACATGGAAATATCTTCACAACCATCTGTATGAACATGGATATATCTACACAGCCATCTGGATGAACATGGAAATATCTACACCGCTATCTGCATGAACATGGAAATATCTACACCGCTACCTGTATAAACCTGGAAATATCAGCACCGCTATCTGTATGAACATAGAAATATCTACACCGCTATCTCTATGAACATGGAAATATCTACACCGCTATCTGTATGAACATGGACATAGCTACAACGCTATCTGTATGAACATGGAAATATCTACACCGCTATCTGTATGAACATGGATATATCTACACAGCCATCTGGATGAACATGGAAATATCTACACCGCTATCTGTATGAACATGGAAATAGCTACACCGCTATCTGTATGAACATGGATATATCTACACAGCCATCTGGATGAACATGGAAATATCTACACCGCTATCTGTATGAACATGGAAATAGCTACACCGCTATCTGTATGAAAATGGAAATATCTACACCGCTATCTGTATGAACATGGAAATAGCTACACCGCTATCTGTGTAAACATGCATACATCTTCACCGCTATCTGTATAAACATGGAAATATCTACACCGCTATCTGTATGAACATGGAAATATCTACACCGCTATCTGTTTGAACATGGAAATATCTAAACCGCTATCTGCATGAAAATGGAAATATCTACACAGCTATCTGCATATACATGTAAATATCTACACAGCTATCTCTTTGCACATGGAAATAACTACACCGCTATCTGTATGAACATGGAAATATCTACACCGCCATCTGTATGAACATGGAAATATCTGCACGGCCATCTGTATGAACATATAAATATCTACACTGCCATCTGTATTAAGATGGAGATATCTACACCGCTATCTGTATAAACATGGAAATATCTACACCGCTATCTGTATAAACATGGAAATATCTACACCGCTACCTGTATAAACATGGAAATATCAGCACCGCTTTCTGTATGAACATGGAAATATCAGCCCCTCTGTCTGTATGAACATGGAAATATCTACACCACTATCTGTATGAACACGGAAATATCTACACCGCTATCTGTATGAACATGGAAATATCCACACCACTATCTGTATAGACATGGAAATATCTACACCGCTATCTGTATAGACATGGAAATATCTACACCGCTATCTGTGTAAACATGCATACATCTTCACCGCTATCTGTATAAACATGGAAATATCTACACCGCTATCTGTATGAACATGGAAATATCTGCACGGCCATCTGTATGAACATATGAATATCTACACCGCCATCTGTATTAAGACGGAGATATCTATACTGCTATCTGTATAAACATGGAAATATGTACACCGCTATCTGTATAAACATGGAAATATCTACACAGCTATCTGTATAAACATGGAAATATCTACACCACTACCTGTATAAACATGGAAATATCTACACCGCTATGTCTATAACCATGGAAATATCTACACCGCTATCTGTATAAACATGGAAATATCCACACTGCTATCTGTATATACATGGAAATATCTACACCGCTACCTGTATAAACATGGAAATATCAGCACCGCTATCTGTATGAACATGGAAATATCAGCCCCCCTATCTGTATGAACATGGAAATATCTACACCACTATCTGTATGAACATGGAAATATGTACACCGCTATCTGTATGAGCATGGAAATATCTTCACCGACATCTGTATGAACATGGATATATCTACACAGCCATCTGGATGAACATGGAAATATCTACACCGCTATCTGTATGAACATGGAAATAGCTACACCGCTATCTGTATGTACATGGAAATATCTACACCACTATCTGTATGAACATGGAAATATCTACACCGCTATCAGTATGAACATGGAAATATCTTCACCGCCATCTGTATGAACATGGATATATCTACACAGCCATATGGATGAACATGGAAATATCTACACCACTATCTGCATGAACATGGAAATAGCTACACCGCTATCTGTATGAACATGGAAATAGCTACACCGCCATCTGTATGAACATGGAAATATCTGCACCGCCATCTGTATGAACATATAAATATCTACACCGCCATCCGTATTAAGATGGAGATATCTACACCGCTATCTGTATAAACCTGGAAATATCTACACCGCTATCTGTATAAACATGGAAATATCCACACCGCTATCTGTATAAACATGGAAATATCCACACCGCTACCTGTATAAACATGGAAATAGCACCGCTATCTGAATGAACATGGAAATATCTACACCGCTATCTGTATGAAAATGGAAATATCTACACCGCTATCTGTATGAACATGGAAATAGCTACACCGCTATCTGTATGAACATGGAAATATCTACACCACTATCTGTATGAACATGGAAATAGCTACACCGCTATCTGAATGAACATGGAAATATCTACACCACTATCTGTATGAACATGGAAATATCTACACCGCTATCTGTGTAAACATGCATACATCTTCACCGCTATCTGTATAAACATGGAAATATCTACACCGCTATCTGTATGAACATGGATATATCTACACAGCCATCTGGATGAACATGGAAATATCTACACCGCTATCTGTATGAACATGGAAATAGCTACACCGCTATCTGTATGAAAATGGAAATATCTACACCGCTATCTGTATGAACATGGAAATAGCTACACCGCTATCTGTATGAACATGGAAATATCTACACCACTATCTGTATGAACATGGAAATATCTACACCGCTATCTGTGTAAACATGCATACATCTTCACCGCTATCTGTATAAACATGGAAATATCTACACCGCTATCTGTATGAACATGGAAATATCTACACCGCTATCTGTTTGAACATGGAAATATCTAAACCGCTATCTGCATGAAAATGGAAATATCTACACAGCTATCTGCATATACATGTAAATATCTACACAGCTATCTCTTTGCACATGGAAATAACTACACCGCTATCTGTATGAACATGGAAATATCTACACCGCCATCTGTATGAACATGGAAATATCTGCACGGCCATGTGTATGAACATATAAATATCTACACTGCCATCTGTATTAAGATGGAGATATCTACACCGCTATCTGTATAAACATGGAAATATCTACACCGCTATCTGTATAAACATGGAAATATCTACACCGCTACCTGTATAAACATGGAAATATCAGCACCGCTTTCTGTATGAACATGGAAATATCAGCCCCTCTATCTGTATGAACATGGAAATATCTACACCACTATCTGTATGAACACGGAAATATATACACCGCTATCTGTATGAACATGGAAATATCCACACCGCTATCTGTATAGACATGGAAATATCTACACCGCTATCTGTATAGACATGGAAATATCTACACCGCTATCTGTGTAAACATGGAAATATCTACACCGCTATCTGTATAAACATGGAAATATCTACACCGCTACCTGTATAAACATGGAAATATCAGCACCGCTTTCTGTATGAACATGGAAATATCAGCCCCTCTATCTGTATGAACATGGAAATATCTACACCACTATCTGTATGAACACGGAAATATATACACCGCTATCTGTATGAACATGGAAATATCCACACCGCTATCTGTATAGACATGGAAATATCTACACCGCTATCTGTATAGACATGGAAATATCTACACTGCTATCTGTGTAAACATGGAAATATCTACACCGCTATCTGTACAAACATGAAAATATCTACACAGCCATCTGTAGGAATATGTAAATATCTACACCGTTATCTGTATACACATGGAATTATCTACACCGCTATCTGTATGAACATGGAAATGTCTACACCTCTATCTGTGTAAACATGGAAATATCTACACCGCTATCTGTGTAAACATGGAGATATCTACACCGCTATCTCTATAAGCATGGAAATATCCACACAGCCATCTATATAAACATGGAAATATCTACACTACGCTCTGTATAAACCTGGAAATATCTACACTGATATCTCTATAAACATGGAAATAACTAAATCGCTATCTCTATAAACATGGAAATATCTACACCGCTATCTGTGTAAACATGGAAATATCTACACCGCTGTCTGTGTAAACATGGAAATACCTACACCGCTATATCTATAAACATGGAAATATCTACACCGCCATCTGTATGGGTATGGAAATATCTACACCGCCATCTGTATAAACATGGAAATATCTACACCGTTATGTGTATAAAGATGGAAATATCTACACTGCTATCTGTAAAAACATGGAAATATCTACACCGCCATCTGTATGAACATGGAAATGTCTAAACCGCCAACTCTATAAACATGGAAATATCTACAGCGCTATGTGTTGGAACATAGAAATATCTACACCGCTATCTGCATAAAAGTGGAAATATCTTCACCGCTATCTGCATAAACTTGGAAATATCTACACCACAATCTTGTAAACATGGAAATATCTAAAAAAACAACTGTGGGAACATGGAAATATCTACACCGCTATCTCTATAAACATGGAAATATCTACACCGCTATCTGTATAAACTTGGAAATATCTACACAGCCATCTGTAGGAACATGTAAATATCTACACAGTTATCTGTATACACATGGAAATATCTACACCGCTATCCGTATAAACATGGAAATATCTACACCGCTATCTGTGTAAACTTGGAAATATCTACACCGCTATCTGTGTAAACATGGAAATATCTACACCGCTATCTCTAAAAACATGGAAAGATCTACACCATTATGTGTATAAAGATGGAAATATCTACACCGCTATCTGTATAAACATGGAAATATCTACACCGCCATCTGTATGAACGTGGAAATGTCTAAACCGCCATCTCTATAAACCTGTAAATATCTACACCGCCCTCTGTAGGAACATGGAAATATCTACAACGCTATCTGTTTAAACATTGAAATGTCTACACCGCTATGTGCCTAGAAGTGGAAATTTCTACACCGCTATCTGCATAAACTTGGAAATACCTACACTGCTATCTGTGTAAACATGGAAATATCTAAACCACCAACTGTAGGAACATGGAAATATCTACACCACTATCTCCACAAACATTGACATATCTACACCGCTATCTGTATAAACATGCAAATATCTACACAGCCATCTGTAGGAACATGTAAATATCTACACCACTATCTCTATAATCATGGAAATACCTACACTGCTATCTGTATAAACATGGAAATATCTACACCGCTATCTGTGTAAACATGGAAAGATCTACACCGCTATCTCTGAAAGCATGGAAAGATCTACACCATTATGTGTATAAAGACGGAAATATCTACACCGCTATCTGTATAAACATGGAAATATCTACGCAGCCATCTGTAGGAACATGTAAATATCTACACAGTTATCTGTATACACATGGAAATATCTACACCGCTATCTGTATAAACATGGAAATATCTACACCGCTATCTGTGTAAACATGGAAATATCTACACCGCTATCTGTGTAAACATGGAAATATCTACACCGCCATCTCTTAAAACTTGGAAATATCTTCACCGTTATGTGTATAAACATGGAAATATCTTCACCGTCATCTGTATGAACATGGAAATATCTACACTGCCATCGATATAAACATGGAAATATCTACACCGCCATCTGTTTGAACATGAAAATATCTACACCGCCAACTCTATAAACATTGAAATATCTACACCGCTATCTGTGTAAACATTTAAATATCTACACCGCTATCTGTGTAAACATGGAAATATCTACACCGCTATCTGTGTAAACATGGAAGTATCTACACCGCTATCTCTATAAACATGGAAATATCTTCACCGCCTTCTGCATGAACATGGAAATATCTACATCACCATCTGTATAAACATGGAAATATCTACACTGCTGTCTCTATAAACATGGAAATATCAACAACGCTATCTGTATAAACATGGAAATATCTACACCGCTATCTGTATAAACATGGAAATATCTACACCGCTATCTCTATAAACATGGAAATATCTACACCGCTATCTGTATAAACATGGAAATATCTACACCGCTATCTGTGTAAACATGGAAATATCTACAGCACTATCTGTGTAAACATGGAAATATCTACAACGCTATCTGTACAAACATGGAAATATCTACACAGCCATCTGTAGGAATATGTAAATATCTACACCGTTATCTCTATACACATGGAATTATCTACACAGCTATCTGTATGAACATGGAAATATCTACACCGCTATATGTGCACACATTTAAATATCTACACCGCTATCTGTGTAAACATGGAGATATCTACACCGCTATCTCTATAAACATGGAAATATCCTCACAGCCATCCACATAAACATGAAAATATCTACACTACGCTCTGTATAAACCTGGAAATACCTACACTGATATCTCTATAAACATGGAAACATCTACACCGCTATCTCTATAAACATGGAAATATCTACACCGCTATCTGTGTAAACATGGAAATATCTACACCGCTTTCTGTGTAAACATGGAAATACCTACACCGCTATATCTATAAACATGGAAATATCTACACCGCCATCTGTATGGGTATGGAAATATCTACACCGCCATCTGTATAAACATGGAAATATCTACACCGTTATCTGTGTACACATGGAATTATCTACACCGCTATCTGTTTAAACTTGGAAATATCTACAATGCTATCTGCGTAAACATGGAAAAATCTACACCGCTATCTCTATATACATGCAAATATCTACAAGGCTATCTGTGTAAACATGGCAATATCTACACCGATATCTCTGTAAACATGGAAATATCTACACCGCTATCTCTGTAAACATGGAAATATCTACAGGGTCATCTGTATAAACATGGAAATATCTACACCGTTATCTGTGTAAACATGGAAATATCTACACCGCTATCTGTACAAACATGGAAATATCTACACAGCCATCTGTAGGAATATGTAAATATCTACACCGTTATCTCTATACACATGGAATTATCTACACCGCTATCTGTATGAACATGGAAATATCTACACCGCTATCTGTGTAAACATGGAAATATCTACACCGCTATCTGTGTAAACATGGAGATATCTACACCGCTATCTCTATAAACATGGAAATATCCACACAGCCATCCATATAAACATGGAAATATCTACACTACGCTCTGTATAAACATGGAAATATCTACACCGCTTTCTGTGTAAACATGGAAATACCTACACCGCTATATCTATAAACATGGAAATATCTACACCGCCATCTGTATGGGTATGGAAATATCTACACCGCCATCTGTATAAACATGGAAATATCTACACCGTTATCTGTGTACACATGGAATTATCTACACCGCTATCTGTATAAGCTTGGAAATATCTACAATGCTATCTGCGTAAACATGGAAATATCTACACCGCTATCTCTATATACATGCAAATATCTACACCGCTATCTGTGTAAACATGGTAATATCTACACCGATATCTCTGTAAACATGGAAATATCTACACCGCTATCTCTGTAAACATGGAAATATCTACAGAGTCATCTGTATAAACATGGAAATATCTACACCGCTATCTGTGTAAACATGGAAATATCTACACCGCTATCTCTAAAAACGTGGAAAGATCTACACCATTATGTGTATAAAGACGGAAATATCTACACCGCTATCTGTATAAACATGGAAATATCTACTCCGCCATCTGTATGAATGTGGAAATGTCTAAACCGCCATCTCTATAAACCTGTAAATATCTACACCGCCCTCTGTAGGAACATGGAAATATCTACAACGCTATCTGTTTAAACATTGAAATATCTACACTGCTATCTGCCTAAAAGTGGAAATATCTACACCGCTATCTGCATAAACTTGGAAATACCTACACCGCTATCTGTGTACACATGGAAATATCTACACCACCAACTGTAGGAACATGAAAATATCTACACCGCCAACTCTATAAACATTGAAATATCTACACCGCTATCTGTATAAACATGGAAATATCTACACCGCTATCTGTGTAAACATGGAAATACCTACACCGCCTTCTGTGTAAACATGGAAATATCTACACCGCCATATCTATAAACATGGAAATATCTTCAACTCCATCTGTATGAACATGGAATTATCTACACTGCCATCTGTATGAACATGGATACATCTACACCGCTATCTGTATAAACATGGAAATATCTACACCGCCATCGGTAGGAAAATGAAAATATCTACACCGCCATCTGTATGAACAGGGAACTATGTACACCACCATCTGTATCAACATGAAAATACCTACACCGCCATCTGTATCACAATGGAAATATCTGCACCGCCATCTCTATAACAATGGAAATATCTAAACCGCCGTCTGTATGGAAATGGAAAAATCTACACCACCATCTGTATAAAGGTGGAAATATCTACACCGCTATCTGTGTGAACATGGATATATCTACAACGCTATCTGTAAAAACATGGAAATATCTACACCTCCATCTGTATAAACATGGAAATATCTACACCGCCATCTGTAGAAACATGGAAATATCTACACCGCCATCTCTATAAACATGGAAATATCTTCACAGCTATCTGTATAAACATTTAAATACCTACACCGCCATCTCTATAAACATAGAAATATCTACACCGCCATCTGTATGAACATGGAAATATGTACACCGCCATCTGTATAAATGTGGAAATATCTACACCGCTATCTGTATGAACATGGCAATATGTACGCCGCTACCTGTATTAACATGGAAAATCTACACCGCTATCTGTATAAACATGGAAATATCTACACCGCTGTCTCTATAAACATGGAAATATGTGCGCCGCTATCTCTATAAATATTGAAATATATACACCTCTGTCTCTATAAACATGGAAATATCTAATATGCTATCTGTATAAACATGGAAATATCTACACCGCTATCTGTATAAACATGGAAATATCTACACCGCTATCTCTATAAACATGGATATATCTACACCGCTATCTCTATTAACATGGAAATATCTACACCACTATCTGTATGAACATGGAAATATCCACACCGCTATCTGTATAGACATGGAAGTATCTACACCGGTAACTGTATAAACATGGAAATATCTACACCGCTATCGGTATAAATGTCTGTATTTGCTCTTAATTTATTCCCAAGGCTGGGATGTTTCATATGATAAAAAGACCAAATACAGAAATAGACTATATTTGGTCTGGCAATTGATCTCTGCAATAATCAAACCTCAAAGACAATCAAACCTGAAATCTAAGCTACATATTAAATAGCTTGGTTTTTAGGTTGCACGTTGCTTTGTATGCTGGCTTCATAGAAAATGCAAGTAGCAATGGCCATTTTTTAATAGTCATTAGCCTTGAAGCTCTCCTACTTTTGAATCACATAGAAATAGAAATCAAATCTCACTATATTTTTTTTTGAAACAGGGTCTGGCTTCGTTGCCCAGGCTGAAGAGCAGGGCATGATCTTGGCTCACACCTCTGCCTCTCGGACTCAAGCCATCCTCCCACCTCAGCCTTGGAGTAGCTGGGACCACAGGCATGTGACACCATACCCAGCTAATATTTTTATTTTTGTACAAATGGGGTTTGTCATCTTTCCCAGGCAGGCCTCAAACTCCAAGACTCAAGCAATACACCTGCCTTGAATTCCCAAAGTACTGGGTTTACAGGCGACAGCCACTACGCCCAGCAACTAAACTTCTAAAAATCAATTTAACATAAAATTATCTAAGCGTGCAAGGAAAGATAAGAAGCCTAAGGAACCAGTGAGTTGAAGAATAAATGCAGTTTAAATCATACATGTAAACAACATGATGTGATGTGGTAGGAATCATCTAACATGCTTTAAAGCATGAGTAAAAGGTCTTTACTTAGAAAACTGGATCTTAGTTTAGGATATCTTTAGATAAGAGTATGAAAAGTCATATCATATTGATAAGTAAAGTGCTTCCTTTGGCTAATTTTAAGGATAGGACATTTACTTTCATATAATTCATAGGAATCTTAGACTTAAAAATAAAATTTCCCTTCTCAAATCCTTACTTTCATACATTTTTTGCATTTCTTTCACTTTTGTGTTAATGGCCTATGTCTCAACATATTCTATTAAGCCTTCTGGAAACACATACTTTGTTTCCAGCCTCTTCAGAGAACCATCACTCCAATTCCTAGGCTTCTGAAGAAGCAGACCCAAGCTTATAGTTATTACATATTTCCAAATCTAGGTGACCAACAAAAATTGATACTTTTCCCATCATACCTTTAAGTTAATAATCAGGTGTATGCTGAGAGGTAAGGACCCAAGAGTGTTGGTTGTCTAATTCTGCAGCTGTATAAACAAATCTTAATGCTTGAAAATATTCAAAGGTTATTCTCACGTTGATTGTTGGTAACTATGTGTAACAACATGAAAAGAAAAAAATCAAAGAATTACGTCTGAGGATAATACACAATCTCTAAGGGTAAGAAGAGCAACAAAAATTCTGCTTCAATTACCACTGAAATAATATATTTATCCTGTAAAATCTATGGTGGCTGGTTGTAAAAACTAGGCATTAGCAAACTGATAAAGACTTTTTAATGAAACCATTATGAAACATAGTTTTTAAAAAGTTAAATACACCCACACCAGTTTTTCACATTCTTTGGGCTGCTTTAATGCTGCCATTAAATAATTGATTTAGTTGTGACATAGATCCTATGTTCCATGGAGTCTACCATTCATAAAGATGCAATGTAAGGTAACAAAAATATAAATTGTGTGTGTGGGGGGGAGAAGTCAAGAGTATTTTTATGTGACAGAAGTTAAGTTGTTATCAGTGTAAAATAGTCTGTTACAAATACAGGACTCTGTATGTTAGTTTCACTAACCAGAAAGAAAGAAATTACAGCAGATACACACACACACACACCAAAAAAGGGAAAAGAAACAAAGCTTAGCACCACAGAAAACCACCAAACTAGAGGGATAAACAATAAGAAAGGAAGAAGTGAACAAGTAATCTAAAAAACAACTAATGAAATGATAGAAGGAAGTCCTAATTTATCAATAATAAACTTGAATAGAAGTGGATTAAACTCTACTTAAAAGATATAAAGTGGATGAACGGATTCAGATAGCAAAACCCACCTATATGCTGCCTACATGATACTTACCTCACTATTAAAGACAAATAGACTGAAAGTGAAGAGATGGAAAAATATATTTTATGCAAACAAATGAAAAGCAAGCAGGAGTAGCCACAGTCATGTCATATTTTAAAAGGCTTTAAATAAAAAAACTATATAAAAAAAGAATGTCACTGTACAATGAAATGATAAAAGGCCCAATTCAATAAGAGGACATAACATATATATTACTTAGGTGTAACTATATATGTACCCAACACCAGAACAACCAGATATATAAAGCAAATATTAGATTTAAAGGTAGAGATAGACTGCAATACAATATTAGTAGGAAATTTCAACACTCCACTTTAAAAATGGACAGATTCTATGAAGAGAAAATCAACCAAAAAATGACAGACTCAAACTATACCATAGACCAAATGGACCTAGCAGGTAAAGAAGATCTCACCTGATATGGTTTGGCTGTATATCCCCACCGAAATCTCATCTTGATTATAGCTCCCATAATTCATACATGTTGTGGGAGGGAACCAGTGGGAGATAATTGAATCATGGGGGCGGTTCCCCCATACTGTTCTTGTGGTAGTGAATACGTCTAACAAGATCTGATGGTTTTATAAGGGGGAACCCTTTCACTTGGTTCTCAATTCTATTTTGTTTGCTACCATGTAAGATGTGTCTTTCGCCTTCCATCATGATTGGGAGACCTCCCCAGCCACGTGGAACTATGAGTCCACTAAACCTCTTTTTCTCTGTAAATTACCCAGTCTCGGGTATGTCTTTATCAGCAGTATGAAAACAGACTAATACATCATCCAGCAGCTGCAGAATACAAATTATTCTCAACTGTACACCAAACATTCTCTAGGACCAATCATACATTATGACACATAATAAGTCTTAACAAACTTAAGAAGACAGATATCATATGAAGTATCTTTTCTGATTCCAGGGATATAAAGCCAGAAATCAACAACAGGAAAGCCCTTGGAAATTTTATAAAAACATGGAAATTAAATAGCACGCACCCAAGAAATCAATAGGTCTCATTAAGACATTAATAGGAAAATTTCAAAAGTCACTGAGACAAGTAAGAATGAAAATCCAACATACCCAAACCTATGGAACGTAGCAAAAGCAGTTCTAAGAGGGAAATTTATAGCAATAAAAGCCTACACCAAAAAAGAAGAAAGATTTTCAAATCACAAAGCAAAATTATACACTTCAAGTAACTAGAACATCAAAAACAAACTAAACCCAAAATTGGTAGAAGGAAGGAAATAATAAAGCTCACAGCAGATATAAATGAAACAGACACTAAAAAATATTTCAAAAGATAAATAAGACAAAGTGTAAAGGTAAAACTGACAAACCTTTAGCTAAACTAAGACAAAAGGAGAGAAAATTCAAATAAATAAAAGATGAAAAAGGAGACATTACAACTGATACACCACAGAAATAGAAGGGATTGTAAGACATTACTCATAACTATATGCCAACAAATTTGATAGTGTAGAATAAAATGAATAAATTTCTGCACACATACAACTACCCAGATTAAATTGTGAGGAAATATAACATCTGAACACATCAAGAATGAGTTTGGAAATTGAATCAATAATAAAACATCTTCCATCAAAACAACAACAACAACAACCAACACCCAGGACCTGATGTCTTCACTGCTGAATTCTACCAAACAGTTAAAGAATAACTACCAATTCTCCACAAACTTTTCCACAAAAGTAATGAGGAAGGAATACTTCCATACTCATCTTATGAGGCTCGCAACATCCTGATTCTAAAACCAGACAAAGACACGCACAAAATGAAAATAACAGGCCAATATTCCTGAAGAACATAGATACAAAAGTTCTCAACAAGATACAAGTGAACTGACTTCGACAGCACACTAAAAAGAGTATTCACTATAATCAAGTGGGGTTCATCCCAGGGATGAAAGGATGGCTTAACATGCACAAATCAGTAAATATGATACACCACCACAATAGAAAGAAGAACAAAAACCATGTGATCATTTCAACAGATGCAAAAAGAACACTTGACAAAAGTCAACATTCCTTTATGATAAAAACTGTCAAGAAAGTAGGTATAGGAGTGTACCTCAACGCAGTAAAGGCCATAGGTGACAAACCCACAGCTAACATCTTATTTATGGTGAATAGTTAAATGCTTTTCCTCTTTGATATGGAGGAAGACAAGGATGTCAACTTCTACCACTTCTATTTAGCATAGTACTGGAGGTCAGAGCCAGAGCAATTAGACAAAAGAAATAAATAAGAGGGATCCAAACTGGAAAGAAGGAAGTCAGATTGTTTCTGTTTGTAGAAAATGTGATCTCACATACATATGTATACATCTATATATATGATCATATAGATATATATGATCTCTCTCTCTTTAGGGTTCTTTCTATATATACTTATATAGAGTGAGAACCCTAAAGACTTGACCAAAAACTACTAGAAATCATAAATAAATTCAGTAAAGTTGTAGTATACAAAATCAACACAGAAAATTCAGTGGTGTTTCTATACACTAATAGTGAACTATCTGAAAAAGTCATCAAGAAAGGAATTCCATTTACAATAGCTACCAAGAAATCTGCAGATAAATTTAATCAAGGTCGTGAAAGATCTCTTCAATGAAAACTATAACACACTGATGGAAAAATTTACGATACACAAAAAAAGGACACTATATACTCATGGAAAGGAAGAATTGATACTATTGAAATGACCATACTAACAAAATGTCCTACAGATTCAATGCAATCCCTATCAAAATACCAATGAAATTCTTCACAGAAATAGAAAAAAATACCCTAAAATTTGTATGAAACCAGAAAAGACCCCAAATAACCAAAGCAATCCTGTGCAAAAATAACAAAGCTGGAGGCACCACACTACCTGACTTCAAAATATACTACAAAGCCATAGTAAGCAAAACAGCATGGCACTGCCATAAAGCAAACACATAGACCAATGGAAGAGAATATACAGCTCAGAAATAAATTCTCATACCTAAAGTCAACTGATTTTCCAAAAAGGAGTCAAGAGCACACACAGGGGTAAAGACAGTCTCTTCATTAAATGGTACTGAGAAGATTGGATATCTACATGTGGGATAATGAAATTAGACCCCTATCTTTTACCTTATACAAAAATCAACTCAAATGCGATTAAAGACCTAAAGGTAAGATTGAAAACTATGAAAAACTACTAGAAGATAACATGTGGGAAATTCTCTATAACTTTGGGTTCTACAAGGATTTTTTAAATGAGACGTCAAAAGCACAGGCAACAAAAGCAAAAATAGATAAATGGGGTTTCATCAAACTAAAATGCTTTTGCACAGCAAAGGAAACTTAACAGAGTGAAAAAACAACTTACAGAATGGGATACAATATTTGCAAACTATACATCTGCTAAGGAGTTAATGCCCAGATTATATAACAAACTTAAACAACTCAACAGCAAAAACATAAATAACTTATTTAAAAATGGGCAAAACTGGGAGGCTGAGGCAGGCGGATTGCCTGAGGTCAGGAGTTTGAGACCAGCCTGACCAATATGGTGAAATCATTTCTCTACTAAAAATACAAAAATTTAGCCAAACATGATGGCGTGTGCCTGTAACCCCAGCTACTCAGCAGGCTGAGGCAGGGGAATTGCTTGAACCAGGGAGATGGAGGTTGCCGTGAGCCCCGATTGCACCACTGCACTCCAGCTTGGGCAACAGAGCAAGACTCCTTCGCAAAAAAAAAAAAAAAAAAAAGGACAAAATAAACTAAAAGAAATGCCACAAGAGAAAATATAGAAAGGGTCAAGACGAATATATAATAAAATCATGTTCAACATCAATAACCATCAGGGAAATGCAAATCAAAACCGCAATGAGATACCAGTTCACCCATTAGAATGGCTATTAGCAAAAAGGTAAAAGATAACAAGAGTTGGCAAGGAAGTGGAGAAAACGGAACACTTACGCACTGTTGATGGGGTTGTAAACTAGTACAACCATTAAGCAAAACTTTATGGAAGTTCGCTAAAAAATAAAAAATAAAAAAAAAAACAATCATTCGACCACATAACCCAGCAATCCCACTACTGGGTATATATCCATAGGAAATGAAATCATTGTGTTTGAAAAATATCTGCACTCTTATGTTTACTGTAGCACTATTTCTAATAATCAGATATGGAATCAACCTATGTGTATAAAAACAAACAAGTGAATTATATATATATAATATATATTATGTATATTATATATAATACATATTATGTATATTATATATAATATATTATGTATAATATATAATATATTATATATTAATATATTATTAATATTAATGTATTATATATTAATATTAATAATATTAATAATAAATAATAAGTATTATTTAATAATTATTAATAATTAATAATTAATAATAATTAATAATAATATTAATATATTATTAATATATAACATATATTATATGTATAATATACATTATATATTATGTATATTATATACATAATATATATTATGTATATTATATACATAATATATATTATGTATATTATAATATATATAATGTATAATGTATATAATATACGTTATGTATATTATATATAATATACATTATGTATGTTATGTATATTATATATCACATATAATATATATTATTATTATATATAATTATATATAATTATAATTATAATTATATATAATTTTATGTGTAATTATAATTATGCATAAAATTAATTATAATTATATATAATTTTATGTGTAATTATAATTATACATAAAATTATATATGTATATATATATATATATATGGACACACAATGAAATACTATTCAGCCATAAAAAAAGAATGAAATTCTGCCAGTTGCAACAACATGGATGACCCTGTAGGATACAATGTTAAGTGAAATAAGCCAGACACAGAAAGCAAATACCGCATGATCTCGCTCATATGTGGAATCTTAAAAAAAAAAATGTTAATAGAGAAGTAGAGTAGAATAGTGGTTACCAAACAGTGAGGAAGAAGCGGGGAGGGCAAAATGGAGATAGATTGGTTAACAGTTATGAAATCACAATTATATAGGAAGAATAAGTTGTAGTGTTCTTTGCAAAGCAGGGTGACTATAGTTAAAAGTAAAGTATTGTATATTACAAAGTATCTAGAAGAAAGGATTTTGAAATTTCTTATTAAAAAGAAATGATGAATGCATGAGGTAATTAATACACTAACTATCCTTATTGGATCATTAGACAACATACATATTCATTGAAACATCAAATTGTATCCTATAAATCTATATAATTACAATGTGAAAATTTTTTAAAAATAAATTAATGAATTAAATAACAATTTTAAAATGTTCTCAATCACCAATGCAAAGTTTAGGAGCTTTGTTCTTGACTCAGCCTTAAGACTGAAAACTAATGTGTTAGAAATATTTGTAGATCCTCTCAATTTTGAAAGAATCCTAGCTAAACTACTGAAATATAAAATATATTCTATGGAATATGCTCTTAGGTATATTCTTAGGTGAACTCTGCTTTTAGATGAAGCTTATAAAAATGAAAAACGTATCTGAAATAAAATTTTAAAGTATTTGGAAAATTACAGCTTAATCTCTTAAAGACAAATTTTCTGTACAGTAACCTTTTTATGTGCTTTTGAAATGGGGTATACAATTATTTTCCCTGATGTGAGACAAAATATAGAAAGTTGGCATTTTATCTAAGAAGTTAACTTAGGAAGAAAGAGTGAGAGGCAGAGGAATGAGGGAAGAAAGGAAGGCTGATGATGGGATACCTTATCAAGTTGCCTAATGCTGTATTGGAACCTAATAGGCCTTCTAAGGAGTTTTATTACATAATGCAAGACTCCTCAATCTGGGAGGAGGAAAGGGACACCTACATGAGCATCCCACCTGCTTAAGTAAGAGCAGCCACAAACTGTGGGCCATTCCAGGTAAGTGTCATATCACACCTGCACCAACTAGTCAAAGCCTGGGTCAAAGCCTGTGCAGAACTGATCGCTACAGCAGAGGCTAAAACAAGAAATGGGGCTAAGAGAGTGAAAAGCAGTGCCCATATGTATCCAAAAACAGGTTGAAGATATCTTTAGGAAGGAACAGATAATTTTTTTTATTCATACAATAACAGATGCATATGAACTCCTCGACTAGTCACCCATTCCTGTCAGCCCTTGGGCTTCATAACTAAATCATTCTTCCTTTGTAATCCAGTCCCACATTTTCAGCTATCTCTATATGTTTATTATCTGAAATATTTCTTTGCTCTATACTCTTCCCCTAGTCTTCAACCAATTTCTTTCTTTATTGTCCCAACCCACAGACTGTTATTTCCACTTTGATGTCCCATAGAAGCTTCAAGGGTTTGAAATACCTAAAAAAACAACTCATCTTTCTCCCTAAAACTCCCTCTCCTTCTCCCACTTCAAAATTTCAACTAATGGCTCCCCCTGTTATTCCCACCAGAATCCTGAATGATCCCTGTTTCTCCTCATTCACTCCATACATGTAAATCTCATTAACGTTACTTTCTAGATATTTCATGAATCCTTTCCATTCATTCTGTACTAGAAAGTGTTCCCAGTTTAGACCCTGGTGGTTGGTGGCCTCTTACCTAGGCGCTCTCTCTCTCTCTCTCTCTCTCTCTCTGTGGGTGTGGGTGTGGGTGTGTGTGTCCTGAGAATTTATTTACTTCTGGTTTTTGTTTGTTTTTTAGTATCCAGAATCTACAGGGAACTTAAATCAATTAGAAAAAAAATAACCCAATTAAAAAATGGGCAAAGGACATGAACAAACACTTCTCAAAAGAACACATACAAATGGCCAACAAATACACGAAAAAAAAATGCTTAGAATCACTAATCATCAGAAAAATGCAAATCAAAACACAATGAGATACCATTTCATACCGGTTGGAATGGCTATTATTAAAAAGTCAAAATACAACAGATGCCAGCAGGGCTGTAGACAAGAGGAAGTGTCTGTATATTTTTAGCTATAGCCCTACTTCAAACGTGTCCCCATTACAGCCAAAAGAGCAGCCTATCTAAAGGACTGTTCTGATCAGCTCACTTACCTGACTGAAACCTTCAGTGACTCCCATGGCCTGCAGGTCAATGCACTAATTCATGACTATAACATCTGAGATATCCTTGATCTGGTTACTGGTCTAGCCCTCTCTGACTCACGCTTTATAAACCATGCATTCTGGAACTTTTTAGTTGTTTCCCACATCAGCATGCTACTTCCCATCCATGTAGATTTGCAGAGACCTCCTCATCTTTTTAATTCCCAGTTCCCACTCTCAACATGGGCCATCTCCTACCCACACTTCAAAACCTAAGCAAAACAACACCTTCCGTGACACCTCCATGCTGAGTCAGATGCCATCCCCTTTGTATTGTAGTTCTTTGCTTGTGTGCCTTTGTCTCACTTTGTTCTCTTTAAAATAAACTCCATGAGGACAATGATCACCTGCTATTTGTGTTAATATCTGCACCTAGTGGCATAGTGTCTGGAGTATAGTAGGATCTATTTTCAAGGAAAAAAAGATTATATCTATACCAATAGACATGAATTAGCGCTTTTTTTTTTTTTTTAAAAGATAAGCTCCCTTTGAACTAAGTCAATGTTTACAAGAAGAGTTATACTAAAAAGTTCACTTTTGCTGCTTACGTTTCATTTATTTCAGGCAATTAATTCATTGTTATTGGTAAATCGATACTTTTTATTGATACTGAAAAGAGAGAAATAAACTAATGACTATCTCTGTTAGAGTAGATTTGTTCATATCTATCAGTAAAATGTTAATTATCTGAAAGTCAATAATAAAACATAAACTGTGATCTTAAATGTTTTTTAGGGGCTCAAAAATAATTAGAATTCATGTCAGCATATAAAAAAAGATCAGAGTATTTTTAAGATATGATAAAATTTTATTTTAGTTTCTTAATAGGGATTTTTGTGACCTTATAGAGTTCAACTAATTATAATTTTAAAAATAGGATTTATAGAGTTTTAGAATTAGAAACAATTTATAGATTATTTTATTTTTCTTTTGAGGAATCAGGTCATCAGAAGATCAAGGAACACCTATAATGTCACTAGATCCTAATTTAATTTAAATTTTAGAATCCAGGTATTCTAACTCCTGTCTTGATACTATTTCTACTTTATTATGTTGCTTCCCAGGGCTTTAAAAAATAAAAGCTGGGAAATTACATTTGCTTTGCATATACAGCACCAATTATCAAATTCAGCATAAAAGCATAACATGTATACATCAAAAAGAAAACATAAAAACTTCAAATTAAAAGCATCTCAAAACAATTGAATATAATAGGGAAACCTTATACAAATGCAACACTCACCCATTAATAAAAAGAAACCAATTGGAGAAAAAAGAAATTCAATATAAACATGTTGGAATATAACCTAATTCATTTTAATCCAATGCTTCAAATTGAAAAAAATTAGCACTAGTGTTATTTTCCTTTATCATTACAATCTTGCTTTTCATTACATTATGCTATGTTTTGTATTAAACATAAAATCAATTTTTCACCTTAACACATGCTAGAAATACAGAGTCACCATATTGGAAATCAGTAGAAAGTGTCTTTGTTTCTACTTTTTTTTCTTTGAAAAAGCTTTGGGAAAAAAAATCATTTACAATGTTTAATTTTAATAACTTAAAGAATGTAATTGATTTTTGTTTGTTTTTGACATGGAGTTTCACTCTTGTCACTCAGGCTGGAGTACAATGGCATGATCTCGGCTCACTGTAACCTCCACCTCCCAGGTTCAAATGATTCTCCTGTCTCAGCCTCCCGAGTAGCTGGGATGACAGGCACTCGCCACCACACCCGGCTAATTTTTGTATTTTTAGTAGAGATGGGGTTTCATCATGTTGGCCAGGCTGGTCTCAAACTCCTGACCTCAGGCGATCCGCCAACCTCGGCCTCCCAAAGAGCTGGGACTACAGGCGTGAGCCACCGTGCCCAGCCAATTGAATAGTTTTTAACTCAGAGGATAAATGCTTGAGGGGATGGAAAGCCCATTCCTCATGACGTGATTATTTCACACTGCATGCCTGTATCAAAACATCTCATGTACCCCACAAATATATAAACCTCCTATGTACCCACAAAAATTTTATAAAATAATGAAAATATTTTAAAACTAAAAA
Source organism: Gorilla gorilla gorilla (assembly GCF_029281585.2). Taxonomy (NCBI): domain Eukaryota; kingdom Metazoa; phylum Chordata; class Mammalia; order Primates; family Hominidae; genus Gorilla; species Gorilla gorilla. The sequence goes on from NC_073230.2 coordinate 6,222,509, forward strand.
AAGGGTTTTTTAATTAAGCAACTTTATTTAAATAAAATCATTCTTCCTCATCCTCAGTCCTGGGATCTACCAGAAAGAATTAGCAACATCTTAAAGATGACAAAGTGTTAAAGATAAGCTGCTATTAAGTAAAAGTGTGAAGTGTGGAGGGGACAAGCTGGATGCCTGAACCATTTTGTTCTATCTTTAGGACAGTGAAAGAGCAAGAAGCAGGGTTGGGTGGGGGACACATATTCTGTTGAGCATTGTCACCACTATATTCACTGAAATTCATCTGCATGCTTGTATGTATACTTTTGATTCACCTGATACACTGAAAATTATATGAAATTGTTCTCTATTATTTAGATAATTATAATCTAAGTGCTAATATGAAGCTTAGAATTTATATGAAATATGTATGCCCACAACAAGACATTTCAGCTATTTCCTAGATAATAATCTCACTTCACCCTGCACAAAACAGGCACATGATCATGTCACTCTGACCTGGTTTGAGTCCAAGGAGGCTTTTGTTTTTAAAATAATTTAGGTTAGTAGTTAAAATATGAACTTTGGGCCAGGAGTGGGAGCTCATGCCTATAATCCCAGCACTTCGGGAGGCTGAGGCGGGCGGATGACTTGAAGTCAGGAGTAGGAGACTGGACTGGCCAACATGCTGAAACCCCATCTCTACTAAAAAAAAAAAAATAGAAAACTTAGCTGGGTGTGGTGGCGGGCACCTATAATCCCAGCTACTTGGGAGACTGAGGCAGGAGAATTGCTTGAGCCTGGGAAGTGGAGGTTGCAGTGAGCAGAGATCTTACCACTACACTCCAAAACAAACAACAAACAAAAAAATTCTAGAGTCACACTGAAAATCTTAACAACCTGCTTCTACTACCCATTTTTTAATTTTTATTTTGACCTGATTTTAGATTGATAGCAAAATGCACAAATAACACAAAGTGCCCCCTATGTCCCTCACCCTACTTCCCCTAATGCTAACATTTTCAGAGCCATCCTTATTTGCTCTATAAAAGAGCAGAGTTCTCCTTTTAGAGATTTGGAAAGATTATTAAAAGATAAGTTACAAAATACAGTACCTGACACGTATAAAATATTAAATAAATACTAGCCATGCTTAATTATTTTGTTTTAAGTCTATATGAGTCAAGTTTTAGTAGAAATATGGGCTAGAAAAAAAAAAACAGAAAGCGGGACTCTGTGATCCGACTTGGGCTTATAGAACAGACTGCATTAGTTTGTTCTCATGCTGCTAATAAAGTCATACCCAAGACCGGGTAATTTAGAAAGGAAAGAGGTTTAAGGAACTCACAATTCCACATGGCTGGGGAGGCCTCACAGTCACGGCAGAAGGCAAAAAAGAAGCAAAGGCACATCTTAAATGGTAGCAGAGAAGAAAGCTTGTGTAGAGAAGCTCCCATTTTAAAAGCATCAGATCTCGTGAGACTTATTCGCTACCAGGAGAACAGTAGGGGGAACCCGCCCCTATGATTCAATGATCTCCACCTGACTCCATCCTTGACATGCGGGGATAATTACAATCAAGGTGAGATTCGGGTGGAGACACAGCCGAATCATATCAATGACTAATGAGAGTTACGTCCAGAACCTAATGAAAACCTGTCTGAGGCCACATTCCCTGTAAAGCAGATTTGAGATAGAGATTTGTGTAGAGAATATTTAACTGGGTAAAATCCTAGGAACCAACAACTGTGGCGAAAAAGCTGAATTGGATAAAGGGAGTTGAGATGTGAGGCAGTCACAACAAATACCTCAGCTAATCTCAAGGGGGAGCTGAGAAGCTGGGGCGACCCTTCAGAGTTGCCCTAAATTGAGGCAGGAGTATGGAGTTTTAATACCTTTCACTGGCCATTCTTCAGATACGAGTTGTCCCCAAGGATGGACATCAGCTTGACAAGTTATTAATTAGATCTCCTGAGAATAAATTCTAGAGAGAATCAGCTGAGAGGCATGATTTGCCAACACTCCCAATAGCTGGGCAAACTTCAGTTTTGAGGGAGGATTTGGGTCACACACAAAAGTCTCCACAACCAATTATTCATGGGAAATTCTATGTAGGCAGAGCTATTTCATGGCCAGTTAATCAAAACTACATAATCTATTTGGTTAAGCAAAAGAAATTAAAAAGATAAAATAAAATCTATGTATTAACACTCAAAAGTTTTTTAATGCATTTGCCTTGCATTTCGTATGTTTTGCCTTGCCTTTTATATGTTTTGCCTTGCATTTGTTTATTTGCTTTTAAGAACCTTTAGAGAACAATAATTACTAATATAATATGGAGTAGCACAGCATAGACGAGGGAAGCTAACTCTCTCCCTTTTCCCAGAACCTGGAACAGCTAAAGATCCTAAGCATTGTCAGCTTTGGTATCTGACATAGTTTGGATGTTTGTCCCCTTCAAATCTCACGTTCAAATGTGATCCCCAATGTTGGAGATAGATGCCTCCTGAATGGCTTGGTGCTGTCCTCTTGGTAATGAATGAGTTCTTACCCTGTGAGTTCATGCGATATCTGGTTGTTTAAAAGAGACTGACACCTCCTCCCTGTCTCTCCTGCTTCCTCTCTCACCATGTGATATGCTGGTTTCCCTTCACCTTCCACCATGATTGGAAGGTTCCTGAGGCCCTCCCTGGAAGCAGGTGCCAGTACTATGCTTCATGTACAGCCTTCACAACAAGGAGCCAAATAAACCGCATTTCTTTATAAATTACCCAGCCTCAGGTATTTCTTTATAACAATGCAAATGGGCTAACAGAGTATCATTCATGGACAGTGAGTGTATTAGTCAATTTTCATGCTGCTGATAAAGACATACCCAAGACTGGGTCATTTATAAAGAAAAAGAGGTTTAATGAATTCACAGTTCCACATGGCTGAGGAGGCCTCACAGTTATGGCAGAAGGCGAAAGGCGCATCTTACATGGCAGCAGGCAAACAGCAAATGAGAACCAAGTGAAAGGCGAAAGGGGTTTCCCCTTATAAAACCATCAGATCTCATGAGACTTATTCACTACCACCAGAACAGTGTGGGGAAAACTGCCCCCATGATCCACTTACCTCTCACTGGGTCCCTCCCACAACATGTGAATTATGGGAGCTACAGTGCAAGATGAGATTTCAGTGGGGACACAGCCAAACCATATCAGACAGTAATAACTTTCAATTAAATATAGCTAGACTTTCTGTCAGTGGGTCACAGCAGTCTAGAGAACACATTGAAAAACTCTGGGAACAGCAGATATAGAGGTCAGATCTAGAGATTTTGAACAAAGTTTAGTGCTACAATGCATTGGTGACCACAGACAAAAGGTGTCTGTTGTTGTTATAGTTTGTTTTCTGTCTTGTTTTTCATCATGGGAGGACAAAAAGAAAAAATGGGGGCAATGGTGAAGGAGAAATGAAAAAGACCTGCTTTTCTATGGGTGGAAGCGACTAAACGAGAGAATAAATTTGGATCACACAACAAATGCAAATCAAGTTAGAAGCATGAAAGGCATGATTAAGGCCATGGTTCTAATAGAGATCAGCCAGCGGAACCAGGATCATGCCACACCGAGAGAGGCTGCAGAGCCATTGCCTTCTCTCCTGTCAAAGCTAAATTAATGAAATGGAACTCACAGAAGCACTATGTAATCAAATATTGGTGGGACACAAGCAAATTCTTAAAAAGTTTCATTGATCAGTGATAATATCTTTTGGTGTAAATATCTCCTCAAAACATTTCAGGAAAAAAAAATAAAGCTATAATTTTACTTTAGAAATATTTAACTTTGTTATACTAGTTTACTTATTTTTTACCTAATACTTCTGATATATTGTTATGTAGGTTAAAGATGCTCGATTCATGCCACTGTGGAAACCACACATAATTTAGGCAATAATGCAAATTCTTTTCAAATTCTTTTATCAGTGTATTCACTTTATTTTTATTTCAAACACAATACAAAATTACAGGATGCTATCAAAGTGATGCTACAAAACCCCACTAAAATTTTTTCAATTCTTCAAATCACACACTTACACACACACACACACACACACCACATGCATTCCCCGTACAGACCTTTTTTTGGGGGGCCTGAGTAAATAATTGCATTTTATTTTCAATTTTTCATTTTGAAATAATTAAAGACTTACCAAAAATGTTGCAAAACTACGTGCCTTTTTGAAGTAAAGTCTTGAAAAAGTTGTTTGGTATATCCTTTATAGTAATAAAAGAAAACACGTGTATATTCTGTTGATTAAAGGCATGCTGAGATCGTCAGACATGTGACTTCATCAGAGACTCCAATATAGAGCGCAGCTGTAACGACATCCTAAGAGTGTTCTAACTGAAATGTGTTGGAAGAAGGTTCTAATTTTTTTCAACCCTTCTCAAGTTGGCACTCAGCAGATTTCCACTCTATAAAAGTAACTCCTGCTCTGCAACTAATATTCACAGATAAGCTCCAAACATATTTACAGCTCCATTTAAGTATAATGTACACACAGTAAAATTCACCCTTTTCAATGTGCAATTTAATGGGTTATGGCAGATGAATATCATCATTTGACCACAATCATGATCAAGATACAGAAAATCTGCATCATCACAAGACGTTTTCTTTTGCTGTTTTGCATTTGATCTTTTCTCCATTCCTGAACACAGGCAACCACTAATCTGCTTCTGTTTCTACAGTTTGCATTTTCTAGAGTATCCTATTAGTGGAATGATACATTGGTGTCTTTCATGTCTAGCTTCTTTCACTGAGCATAATGCTTTTGATATTCATTTATATTGCTGTTGTATCAGTTTGCTCCTTTTTATTGTTGAGTGGTACTCCATCTACAACTGGTTTATCCATTTACAAGTTGATGGACACATCTGCTATGAACTTCAAGGATGAGGCTTGGTACGGATATGTTTTTATTTATTTTGAGTCGCAGTGGAATTATTTGGCTATATGATCAGTACTAAGTTTAACATTAAAAGAAACTGCCAAACTGCTTTCCAAAATGTCTGTACCATTTTGAAGTCCCACTAGCCAGGTGTGAATAGCAATTCTTCACATCATGTGGTATGGTCAGTTCTGCTCGTGTCAGCCACTCCAGTGGGTGTACAGTGGTACCTCAATGTGGTTTTAACTTGCATTTCCCTGATGACGGGTAACGTTAAGTATCTTTTCATTTGTGTATTGGACATCATCTCTTTTTAAATTAAAATATCTGTACAAATATTTGGCCCATTTAGGTCAAAATATTACGTTAAATGAGTTATTTGTGTTTTGTTATTTAGTTTTTTAGTTATGTGTACATTCTAGATGAAAGTTCTTTATCAGACATATTTAAAATTATTCTGTCCCAATCTGTGGTTTGCCTTTTCATTTTTTGATGCTATGTTTTAAGTTGCAAAAGTCTTAATTTCATGAAGTCCAACTTACTATTTTTTTCCATTTTCATCCATCCTTTTCTTATCTAAAAAATTTTTAGCTATAGTAAGATTATTAAAAATTTTTCCTATTCAGTAAGCTTTATACATTTTATATTTACATTATGTATAAAATACATGTTGAGTTAATTTGAGGATATGGTGTGAGGTAATTCTGAAGTTCATATTCTCCATTTAATATCCAATTTTAATAGTACCATCTTTATAAAGACATTGATTTCCTTATTGAAATATTTTGGCAACTTTGGCCATGTAAGGCAGGATATATTTCTAAATTATTTATTCTGTTTCACTGATATATATGTCTTCTTCATGCCAGTAAGTTTACTGTACTGTTTAGTGTAGCTTTATAATATGTCTTGAAATTTGGAAAGTTTTCCAACTTTATTCTTCTTTCTAAAACATGCTCTGGCTATTCTAGGACTTCTGCATTTAAAAAAAAAAATTAGAATCAGCTTTGTAATTTCTCCAAAAAGGCCTATAGGTTTGACTGGGATTGTGCCAAATCTGGAGATCAGTTTCAGAAGAATTATCATCTAATAAGTATGACATGTATATTTACCAATGAACTTGATACATATTTCTACCTATTCAATCTCTCGTATTAGTGATTTAGAAATTTTGGATCAGCATACCTTTTATTAAATTTATTCTGAATTATTTTATTATTTTTGAGGCTATTATAAGTTAAATTGCTTACATAATTTTATTTTCTAATTGGTGTTGATTGTGTATAGAAACACAATTGATTTTATTTATTGATCTTTCATCCTACAACTTTGTTAAATTCACTTCATACCTCTAGCACACTTCTGCAGATGCCTAAGGATTTTCTATGTATATGTTTACATCACATGAGAATAGTATTTTTCTTTCTTCCCAACTTGGGTGTCACTTATTTCTTATTTTCTTTTCTTTTCTCTTTATTTCTTTCTTCTTTCTGCCCATTCCTCCTTCCTTCCCTTCTTTCTTTCTCCCTGTTTTAGAATCAGTTTTGTAATTTATCCAAAAGGACCTATAAGGTTTCATGGGAATTCCACTGAATCTAGAGATCAATTTCAGGAGAATTATCATCTCATAAGTATTAAATATTTATCAATGAACTTGGTATATATTTCCACTTATTTAATATTGAATGCAATACTTTAAAGAACTAGGGAGAGAGGACATCATTGCATTTTTCATAATCTTATGTAGAAAGTATTAAGGCTTTCACCATTTTAAGTAAGATGTTTGCTATAGATTTTTTGTAAACACATAATCAGTTTGAAAATGTACTTTTCTATCCTCAGTTTGCTGGGAGTTTTTAATTTAAAAAATGTGTTACATTTTGTAAATTCCTTTTTTGCATCTATTGAGAGTGTCACGTGATTTTTCTTTTTTCTGTCAGCATGGTAGATTTTCAGTTGTTGAAACCAACTTGAGATAAACCCCACTTGGTTAAAACACATTATCATTTTTAAATATTCCTAGACTCAATTTGCTAATATTGTATTAAGAATGTTGCATCTAAGTTCATAATGGTTATCAGTCTGTCATTTTTGAGTTGTGATATCTGTATTTGTTTCTGATATCGAGAGAATCCACGTAAAACATCTACTTCTGTCATCAGTAATAATCTGACCAGGGATAACACCAACAGTTAGAGAGGAACCTGTCATTACCTGTGGCAGCAGAGATATCAGAGATTCCAAAAAGAAAAGCAAGGTTAAAATTTCAAATATAATCACATGAAATATCAGAAAGCCAGGGGATAGAAATATAGGAGAGCAAAATCTTAGAGGTCAAAACAAGTAGTTAAGTACTGCACATGATAATAAAAAGTAAAATCTTTTCCTAAGGCAGAGCCTGGCTGCTGCCTAGCTTCTTTGACAATTCTTGGTAGGCTTTCATGGCTTTATAAGGGCTTATACTTTAGGTAAAGTTATAGTCAGGGAAACGGTGGGTGTAGGTTGGCTCTGTAGAAATGAAGCATTACAGGAGCACTGCAGTGAGAAAGAAACTGATACTGATGATACTTCGGTCACACTAATAATACATGCTAATGATAATCATAGCAATCATGGTAATGACAGAAAATATATATATATAATATTAACATGCTTCTATTTGCACATATACATATGTGAATAGAAACATTGATTTAAAGACATGAAAGTATAGAAATAGCCTACACCTGATAAAGATATGCTCATACACAATAACAAACCTCAGTATAAACAGAGATTTTGATGTATCACAGAATTCTGCAATAGATCACAATTTTGACACTATGGGAAGTGTCATTTTCAGAACTTTTCTTTATCTCCATTATCTCCATTCTCTATTTCCAACATTCCTGGAGACTGAACTCAAGGATCAGTAAATATTCTCAACCTTAACCATAGCAGACTTCATTCATCCCATATATGCTTGTTATTTTTCCCCATTGACAGAAGGCATTGTACCATGAAATATACAACATATCTCTGACACACCTGACGAAAACAAACAATGGGGAAAGATTGACTATTTAATAAATGGTGATGGGAAAACTGGCTAGCCAAATGAAGAAAGCTGAAAGTGGACCCCTTCCTTACACCTTATAAAATAATTAACTCAAGATGGATTAAAGACTTAAACATAAGATCTAAAACCATAAAAACTCTAGAAGACAACCTAGCCAATACCATTCAGAACATAGGCATAGGCAAAGACTTCACGACTAAAACACCAAAAGCAGTGGCAACAAAAGCCAAAATTGAGAAATGGGATCTAATTAAACTAAAGATAGCTTCTGCACAGCAAAAGACACTATCATCGGAGTGAACACACAACCTACAGAGTGGGAGAAAATTTTTGCAATCTATCCATCTAACAAAGGGCTAATATCCAGAATCTACAAGGAACTTAAACAAATTTACAAGAAAAAAACAACCCCATCAAAAAGTGGGAAAAGGATATGAACAGACACTTCTCAAAAGAAGACATTTATGCGGCCAATAAACACATGAGAAAAAGCTCATCATAGGCTGGGCGTGGTGGCTCACGCCTGTAATCCCATCACTTTGGGAGGCCAAGGCGAGTGGATCACAAGGTCAGGAGTTTGAGACTTGCCTGGCCACTATGGTGAAACTCTGTCTCTACCAAAAACACACAAAAAAACTTTAGCCAGGCGTGGTGGTATATATCTGTAATCCCAGCTACTCAAGAGGCTAAGGCAGGAGAATTGCTTGAACCCATTAGGTGGAGGTTGCAGTGAGCCGAAATTGTGCCACTGCACTCCACCCTGGGTGACAGAGTGAGGCTGTCTCGAAGAAAAAAAAAAAAAAAAGCTCATCACCCCTGGTCCAATGAGATACCATCTCGCACCAGTTAGAATGGCAATCATTAAAAAGTCAGGAAACAACAGGTGCTAGAGAGGATGTGGAGAAATAGGAATGCTTTTACACTGTTGGTGGGAGTGTAAATTAGTTCAACCATTGTGGAAGACAGTGTAGCAATTCCTCAAGGATCCAGAACTAGAAATATCATTTGACCTAACAGTCTCATTACTAGGTACACATCCAAAGGATTATAAATCATTCTACTATAAAGACACATTCACACATATGTTTATTGCAGCACTATTCACAAGAGCAAAGACTAGGAACCAACCCAAATGTCCATCAATGATAGACTGGATAAAGAATATGTGGCACATATACACCATGGAATACCATGCAGCTATAAAAAAGGATGGATTAATGTCTTTTGCAGAGACATGGATGAAGCTGGAAACCATCATTCTCAGCAAACTATCACAAGAACAGAAAACCAAACACCACATGTTCTCACTCATAAGTGGGAGTTGAACAATGAGAACACATAGACACAGGGAGGGGAACATCACACACTGGGGCCTGTCAGTGGGTAGGAAGGAAAGAGGAGGGATAGCATTAGGAGAAATACTTAATGTAGATGACGAGTTGATGGGTGCAGCAAACCACGACAGCACATGTATACCTATTTCACAAAACTGCAAGTTCTGCAAATGTATCCCAGAACTTAAAGTGTATGTATGTGTGTATATATATATACACACAAATGTAAATGTAAATGTAAATAAATTGAAAATGGTAAAAATAGAAATATGTTTCCTACACAAATAGTGACATAATAAAGCAAGATAGAATGTATGTTTGAGTTAAAAAAAATTGCTTAGAAGACAACTTGAATTCCATTCCAAGGAACTAGTTTTCAAAAGTTTACAACCAGATTTCAGTTTGGCAAAAGGCAACAATGCTGTTTTGAAAATAATTTCTGAAAAGAGCTTCCCCAGCAGTTCCAAATGGCAGTCCTGATACAAGGAAGTAGGGGCAATTTTGTTACCACCAGGAACACTGAATTTATTTTCAGACCTTGAAATTCTGGGAGGCCCTCGAATAATAATCAACTACAATATTTTACTTTACATAGAAATATTGTTTTAATGTTAATATAAAAGCTTGTATATGAACTAAAATTGTCAATCTGCCACTTTTAAGAAAGAAGAATCCATTATGTCCCTAATCTATAGTGAGTTGATATGTTCCATAAGCAGTTCTGGAAGGAGGCTACACTTAGAGCATAAATTGGTATAGATCGCTTTGCTCTCACAGATAGCGACACAATATTTTCTGCTGAATGGGAAAAAGTTTGAAGGCATAAATCAAGATAAAGCAATCATCTGACAAAGAATTACAAAGAGGCCCCATACCTTTTTCTTAGTGAACTCCATGTGACACATTGATTTTCCACTGAAGATAAAAGCCAAAATCATGTGTCATCAATAGAAAGCAAGCAAAACTATTTGGTTCAATATGTTATGGTACTTAACAAAAAAAAACTTGCAGAGAAAAGACAAATCTAAAATGTTGCACATGATTCAAACAAGTCTGGATCAGAAGAGACATTTCAGAGGTCACTGCTAGAGAGTCAAGGATACATTAGAGAGAAATAAACTCCTGCTTTTTTGTTTATCTACTTACATACACAGATACTGTCTGATGAAGATGATTGATATCAGGTATGGTATTTGATGGTATAGTCATTTACAAAATAATTCATCCCTTATGATCTAATGCAATTTTCTTCATATTACACGTGTATATTTAAATACTTCCTTGTGAAGTGGAGGCTAGCCAGGCTGCTGTTAGCATATCCAGTACATTTCTGCAAATTCCAAAATGGCAAATCCCACAGTTGAAATTTCAACCTCTCTAGCGTCCCTCGGCTGGAGTGCATAATCACGGCAAAAGTCTGCAACATCAGAGGTGGCCGCCACAGACACAAAGTCTATGTTTCTCATTCCATTCTACCAAATCTATTCAGCAGTCTGGGTGAGGGGGCTTGGCAGTATCTATGAGCAGAAAGCATTCAAATGGCTGGTATATGTGCTTCCGGGGAAACTAAGGGGAAAAAAGAGAGAGGGAGGGAGGGAGGGAACAAGAAAGAAGAAGGAAACTCAAGGAGAGAGGAAGGGAAGGAGGCTGGCAAGAAGGGATGGAGGGAGCAAGGGAGGGAGGAATAAAGGAAGGAAGTTACACCAAGTTTCAAAACTGGCCACGGACTGAGAAGGATTAAGAGACAAACGGAATTGAAAGCATTTATGTTCATACTCGGTATTTTTCTTACCCATTCTTGCAAATTAGTAATTTAAAAATTTTCATTTCCACAAATCCACGTGTTTTCTTGTTCCTCTCTCTCCGCTCTTTTTCCTTCTTTCCTTCCTGCCTTTCTTCTTTCTTTTCAACATAGGTTATATAAATGTGTGAGAGCTATCACTAGTCTACATTAATCATCAGGATTTTCCTGTATATTTCCAATTAAGATGACCCATAATAATATTCTACTGTAATTTTGGAGGGTCCAAAATACTAGATGGCATTTAGTGTTTTGGAAATCATGACAAGTCTAACAGGACTTTAAAAAACCTATCAAGACATCTGATGTGTTTTCTTGCCCATACACTCTTTAATGAGGTCTGCTTGACCCTTTCTTCTTCCCTTCTCTAGTCATGGGTTCTTCACACTGAAAACTAAGCTTTGCATCAGTGTTTGACGAACAGGTGACATAATAAACTGCAGTTACATTTTAAATTCAGCTCAAGATGGTAGATGAGAAATCTAAGATTGTGAAGTGAGATTTAGCATGCTGTTCAGTATGCAACAAATCTGAGTGTTGCTCACACAGGATTCATACCAACAGGCTCCTTCCAAAACCTTTCAATGCAAATTCTAGCAAATGCACACTTGGAAGAAAAATGTTCCATGAAGTTGTATATGTAAATTTATACTTTCAGCATTTATGTATATAATTTCAGGGGAAGTGGGATCAACTTAACATTATTAAACATAGTCCAATGATATTTACAACATAACTTCAGAAACATTTTATTACTAGAAGTATTTTAAAAAGGATGTACCATTTAGGATTTAAGACACACCCCACAAATGAAAAAACAAATGAGATTATAAACAACATTTTTAAAAAAATTATGCCATCTTTTCACTACAAAATCCTCCTGGGGGAAAAATATCTTTTCCTTCATTATTAAAGGATGTTATCAGAGCACAGTGGAATTCTTTCAGATTTAGTCAGAAGGTTCTCTGGAGTTGACAGATCTATTGGAGAATATTTTCTTTGAAAGTCCATGTCCTTTCCCCAGGCCTACATCATATATAAATAAACATTTCAGAAAAGGGGCCATGTTAAGAAAAAGTGGGTTGAAGATTGTAAGACCTGGTTCCTGGGTGCCAAATAATTCACAAGTTGGAATAAGCTGGGTTTCTGTAACACTTCTCTATGACTGCCATTGATACTGAACTATGCCAAGGAACTAAGTCCTACCAAGGAAAAGCAGGAGGAAAACAGGTGTAAGAAAACATTTCCTGTCAGTGTGTCCAGAGATAGCATGAGTCAACAGCGGCTCCTCATGAAGCCATCGATTCGTAACACTGGAGTATCTAGAATGCATCTGGGTCGAATTATTAAAAAGAAAGTTCTTCTCAAGCTAGTTGTAATGGTAGCTAATTTAAAAAATTAATGTTCTGCGATTCTGATAAAAACCTATGTGGTGAACCAACAATAAAGGCGGCTGGAGATATTGGTATGAAATAGTTATTTTTCCTTATATACCTGGACGTTCATGTAAGAAATTATACTTTTGGAAGGTCTGTCATATTCTCAGTGTATAAGAGTTGAATCATTTTTAGAAGTTATTGTCAGAATTTTGCTTTAATAGTGCAGTAAAGTGTGCATTCTCTCTCTCTCATTTTCATTCAACGGCCTCTACAAATTGAGCCTGGCTCAAAGGTCTTTCCCTCTTGGAATATGACTCCTCCCCTGTCCCTCTACATAGGCTGTTCTATAACAAATTATTTTGCTGTCTTGATTTTTCAGAGACCTCATGCTAGTAGTAGAGAGCCAGGAGAAAGTGAGATGTCCTATATAAAAGGCCTGCTAGAAAAAGAAATCAGCACTGAGTTCTAAGGATACTGAACAACTTTTTAAAAAACAAGCAAGCCATATTAAACACATTAGTTACAACCAAATTAGATAAAACCATGAAAATTATCCAAGAAGAAAAAGTACATCACCTGTCTAGGTTTAAAATTGCTTAAGGCTGCCATCCAAGGACCATCTATGATAACAAATACAGTAGTCTGTATTGACACAAAGTTTTAGTGATAGACGTAATTACATTCTTCTGCTGGTGGTGTTCTAGAATAAATGGAATATCTGCTGATCAAATCTGAATGCATCCCATAATATTAGCATGTAGGATCCCAGATCTGCAGGCACTATCTCTTTCTCAGATCTACACTTTGAATATTATGTTAGTTAAAATGAGAAGTATGTTAGAAAATGTCTTTTACAAAAGAAATATTGGCTGAGTATGGTGGCTCATGCCTGTAATCCCAACACTCTGGGAGGCCAAGGTGAGAAGATCTCTTGAGCTCAAGAATTTGAGACCAGCTTGGGCAACATATCTATAAAAAATTTTAAAACTTAGCCGGTGTGGTGGTGCACACCTATAGGCACAGCTACTTCAGAGGCTGAATCAAGAGGATCACTTGAGCTTGGGAGTTTGAGGTTGCAGTGAACTATGAACATGGCACTGAACTCCAGTCTGGGCAACAGAGTGAGAACTTGTCTTCAAAAAAATAAAAAAGAAGAAAAAAATAGGAAATATTGTGTTCACATCTGCTATGGTACTCTTTCTTATATAAACTATTTCTTTGCAGTATTCTAGAGGATTTAAGACAAATTTACCACTGAATAATTTCATATGGTATATTATTGCATTAGTATAGTATGTTATTATATAATTAGTATAAGTGACCAGTGCTGCAACAACCACATTCCAAAAAGTATTGTGATCCTCCAAAATTACAATGTCTAAATGACATTATTCTCCTTCATGAGACCATTATACCTTAATTTTCCAGCACCATGAAAATCTACAAATGCCCTCTAAAATATATTTAGAAAACGTGGGGAAAAAATAGATACAGTTTCAGAAGATACATATATTTTGAAAATTAGCCTTTTTGGAATAAATTATTCTTTATGACATATAAATAAACACATTTTTCAGACTGGCGGGGTAACATTTGCATCAGTCAAAATAATTAGATTACTAAAACCTGTAATCTTATTAGAAAAATGGTTTATTCAGAGAATCATTGGAATTATTAGCCTTCAAGCTGCTATAGATTGAATCTGATCAAAATAATTAAGATAATATTATTTCATTTTTCAGTATAATATCTCCTTAGTATTTTTGTTTCTTATTTAATATGTGATTATATTTACTTCTGTGAATAATATGGATGAAGATCATTACAGTGTCAAGATCACTGGGTTCAGAGCACAGAAACCTCAAGTCTATTCTTTTTTCTTAAATACCTGTAAGACTTTAAAGAAGACAGAGTTTCTGGACTCTAATTTCTCTATCTGTAGAATAAATGGGTTAGACCAAATAACTCCTTTCTGCTTATAAATTTTCTAATTATATGACTGAGCTTACACCTGGAAAACAGTCTATCTCCTGTATAAATTAATGATAGAAATGAAAACCACCACGTTTCATGAAATTAACCACATAAATATCAACATCAACTGCTCAGAAGGACTTAAGTGCAAGTATCACAGGAATTCTGAAGCACAGAGAACTAAATATAAGAAATGTAACACTCTTCGTATTTTCAAAGAAGATTTTAATAATATATGTAAACACAGTAGCCTGTTCATAAGAAAAAAGAAAAGGGACGTCTTAGCATATTCAGGGTTCAACCAAAACTACTACTGGAATGTAAGTCAAAGTAATATTCACCTAACTGTCATAATTGGCATGAATAATTTTAAGTAAAACACTTTTATTTGATATTAAATGTGAACAATAAGCCAAAACAGAGAAAATTAATCAATTGATCATTTATTGAAACTGAAATAAAAATATATAATTATTGAAGCCTCTTATATACATAAACCAATCATTGCTTAAATGAGCTGACATACTAGCTCCATAGTTTTATGTCACTAAGGAACTCTTTTGAACACAATAAAGAAACCAGAATTGAGCACAGAGAATGATGAACTGGGAAGTTCATGGCTTTCTATCTACTAATTAGGAGTACAATCATTCAGTCAAACAGCCACTCAACAAACATTTAGCATACAGCTTCTGGATACCAGGTACTGGTGTAGGTGCTAGAGCAACAAGGAAATAGTCCCTGCATTCAGTGAGCTCACAGGCAAGTAAACAAGTAAGTATAAAGACTGCATGACTGATTGGGAGCGGTGGTTCATGCCTGTAATCCCAGCACTTTGGGAGGCCATCGTGGGCAGATCACGAGGTCAAGAGATCGAGACCATCCTGGCCAACATAGTGAAACCCCGTCTCTACTAAAAATACAAAAATTAGCTGGGCACGGTGGTGCACGCCTGTAGTTTCTTGGGAGGCTGAGGCAAGAGAATCAGTTGAACCTGGAAGGTAAAGGTTGCAGTGAGCTGAGATCACACCACTGCACTCCAGCCTGGTGACAGAGTGAGACTCTGTCTCAAAAAAAAAAAAAAAAAGACTCCATGATAAATGTGTATCTACAAAGGGCACAAAGGAATGAGTAGCTAATCCCCAAAGCCATATGGAGCAGTCAGTATAAGCTTCAGGAAAAGAAACTGAAGTAAAAAGCTAACCTGAATCTGAAAAAAATGAGTAGGTATTTTCCAAGCACGTTTCAGGGGAAAAGTTGCAGGATGCAGAAGTCCTCCCAAGTACAAAAAGAGAATGAACTCTGGACAACTGGCAATTTATGGCACACAGGAATCAGTAAATGTAGGGATGAGAGGCACACAGAAACATGGGCAAAAACAGGAATTTTGACTTTATTCCATAAATCATGGAAAGCCACCAATGGGTTTTAAGTAATAAAATACTAAGACCAGGTTTGCATTTTAGAAAGATCAATTTGATTTCAGTGAGGAGGTCCAAAAATGAGAGCAGCAAGGCCAGATAGAAGTCCTGCTGCAACTAGCTATGGTTAGAGATGCAGACCAAAACTAAGGTGAAATCATTTAGAAGAAAGAACGTGGATATAAGAGCCATTGGTTTGGCCTCTCCACATCATTTTTCTAATTTTATTTTCATTTATTTATTTATTTATTTATTTTTTGAGACAGAGTCTCGCTCTGTCACCCAGGCTGGAGTGCAGTGGCGTGATCTTGGCTCACTGCAAGTTCTGCCTCCCGGGTTCACACTATTCTCCTGCCTCAGCCTCCCGAGTAGCTGGGACTACAGGCACGCGCCACCACGCCCAGCTAATTTTTTCTATTTTTTAGTAGAGATGGGGTTTCACCGTGTTAGCCAGGATGGTCTCGATCTCCTGACCTCGTGATCCACCCACCTCGGCCTCCCAATGTGCTGGGATTACAGGCTTGAGCCACCATGCCCAGCTGGCCTCTCCACATCTTTACTGTTATACTGATAACATGGGGATGAAAATAAATATTATTTGTATTTAAACTATTATTGTTATGTGAAAATTAAACTAATAACATACTATGATAACATCGGAGGTTCAAGAAATATTAAGTCTTGAAAATAGGAAAGATGAAAGGAAGGAAACAGGGAGTGGGGAGGAAAGTAGGAGAAAGGAGAGAATATAGGAATGAGAGAGGAGGAAAATAATAAGAAAGAAGTAGAAAGCTAGGTACGGTGGCTCATGACTGTAATCCCAGCGCTTTGGGAGGCCGAGTCAGGCAGATCACAAGGTCAGGAGTTCAAGACCAGCCTGGCCAATATGGTGAAACCTTGTCTCCACTAAAAATACAAAAATTAGCTGGGTGTGGTGGCAGGCACCTATAGTCCCAGCTACTCGGGAGGCTGAGGCAGGAGAATCACTTGACCCTGGGAGGCAGAGGTTGCAGTGAGCTGAGATCACACCACTGCACTCCAGCCTGGGTGACAGAGAAAGATGCTGTCTCAAAAAAAAAAAAAGAAAAAAAAAAAAGAAAGAAGTAGAAAAAGATATAGTATTTCTTAATCAGCAGAAGCTACTCTTATTTTTCAATACTCTACCTTTCTAATGTATCACTGACAAGGAAAGGTCTTGAATAATTGACTGAAGTCAGAATAGGTAAGGCACTCTACCTGTGGATACATGAGAGGCCTTAAAAAGTTCATGGAAAATGTATATTATGAAAAAAACTATGCAAAGGTTTCAATTTTGGCAGCAAAATAAACTCATACTAATTTATTATAGCATGTTTGAACAGGATCTAGTTTGAGACAGTAAGAAGGAGTAGACATTAGTTTGAAAAGAGCCCCTAGCAGAGCAATGTAAATTCTGCTAAAATTGAAGCAAGAACAAACATTAGATTATGATGAAGCTTGAGTGAAAGAATGGTGAAATCACTGATGCTTTACAAGAAGCTTGAGGGGACAATGCACCAAAGAAATCAGTAGTTCACAAGCGGACAGCTTTTTTAAAGAAGAAACGAGATGATGTGGAAGATGAAGTCCACAGGGACAGATCATCCATATCAATTTGCAAGGAAAAAAATTAATCTTGTTTGTGCCCTAATTGAAGAGGACTGATAATCAACAGCACAAACAATAGCCAACATCATAGACATCTTAATTGGTTCAGCTTACACAGTTCTGACTAAAAAATTAAAGTTGAACCAACTTTCCACTGCATGGGTGCCAAAAGTGTTGTGCTCAGATCAGCTGCAGACAAGAGGAGAGCTCTCAATGGAAATTTTAAAGAACTAGGGTCAAGATCCTGAAGGATTTCTTTGAAGAATTGTAACAGAAGATAAAACATGGCTTTCCCAGTATGATCCTGAGGGCAAAACACAATCAAAGCAATGGCTACCAAAGGTGGAAGTGGTCCAGTCAAAGCTAAAGGGGATCACTCAAGAGCAAAGGTCACGGCAACAGTTTTTTGGGGACATTCCAGGCATTTTGCTTGTTGACTTTGTGGAAGGTCAAAGAACAATAATATCTGCATATCATGAGAGTGTTTTGAATAAGTTAGTCAAAGTTTTAGGGCAAAATACCTGGGAAAGCTTTAGCAGACAGTCCTCTAACACCACAATGTTTCTGCTCATTCCTGTCATCAAGCAAAGGCAATTTTGTGAGAGTCTCAATGGGAAATTGTCAGGCATCCACTTTACAGCTCTGATTTGGCTCCTTCTGACTTCTTTTTGTTTCCCAATCTCAACAAATGTGGAAAGGGCACCCATTTTTCTTAAGTTAATAATGTATAAGAGACTGCATTGACATTGTTAAGTTCCCAGGACCATCAGTTCTTTAGGGATGAAAACCGAAGATCACATTTTCAATGTTTATCTTTTAACTTCATTTTTCCACAAACTTTTTGAAGTTTCTCCATACAAATGTCTCCATACAAATGAGCACTTGAAAAATAAGCAGAGAGTCTCATTCAATGGACAGAAAGTTCTGTGCCATCTAAAAATTATCTTAAGCAAGTTCAATGTGTAGCAACAGACTGTATTGATAAATATCAGTTAGGTTGACTTCTGCAATGACCATGATGGAGTAACAAGAACTAGACTTTCTCTCCCTCCTGAAACAACCAAAAAAATGGCCAAAATGTATGCCACAAAAGTTTGCAAGACCCTGTAAAGTCAGTCTCAAACAAGGTGAGCCTATCAACTGCCCTAATTTATGCCTGGAGAAAGTTTTCCAGCCCACTACTGCAGGAGAAAAGCCCAAGAGGAGCCCATCGTTCTCCCTGAGCTGAGGGGACAGAGCTGAGAGTCCACAGGAACCATGTTGACATGAGCTCTCAGGACAAGGTTTCCGAGAAGAAGGGGCTGCACAGAAAGAGAACTCCAGAGCTCTGCAAAGGGTCCCCCTAAAGTACATAGCTAAGTAATTGTTAGGACAGGCCTAGAGAAAAGTACCTACGGTTGGGGAAACAACACCCAGATAAGATGAAAAGTAACAGTACACATGCTCACCAAGGTCCAGTAATAGTGCTTATTTTATCAGCCAAACCAGAAACACCTCAAGATTCCCAGGGATACCCAGAAGGATCTTGCCTCACTAGTTGGGAGTGATTAGCTCTAAAATGAGAACTGGTCTGATCCCACCTAATGAATTTTTAAAGCAAGACCAAAAAGAGTCAAACTCTTTCCAACTAAACTTAAATACATACCAATACAAAGATCAAGAATATTTATATATACTTCCAGCACTCAATAAGATAAAAGTCACCATATCTGACATCCAGACACAGTTTAGCAGAGACACAACAGTAACAACAAAAGACAGAAGAACGTGGCTCATAATAAGGAGAAAAATCACTGAGTCAGAACTGATCCAGAGTAAATCAAGGTGCCAGAGTTATCAGTTAAGAACATTCAAATGCTTATTGAAACAGTATTCTATATGTTCTAAAATAGAGACATGCAAGATACACTAAAGGAGGCTGGGCGCAGTGGCTCACGCCTGTAATCTCAGCATTTTGCGAGGCCGAGGCAGGTGGATCACGAAGTCAGGAGTTCAGGACCAGCCTGACCAATATGGTGAAATCCCATCTCTACTAAAAATACAAAAATTAGCGGGGCATAGTAGCATGCGGCTGTAGTCCCAGCTACATGGTAGGCTGATAGCACATTAGTCATTAAAGAAGAAAAGATAGACACCTCTCAAAATAAAATAGAGAGAGAAAATAAATTTTTAAAAAACATGAACAGAGCAATAGTAGACAGTAAATTTCAAGTAACTGAATTTACGTGTAATCTCAGTTCCCAAAGGAGAGGAGAGGGAAGATGTGAAAACATTTGGGACTTTGAGTCAGGCAAAGCTTTCTTTGATATGACCCCACAGCATGATTTATATAATAATATATTGATAAGAAGAACCCATCAAATTTAAAAAAAAGAATCTGCTCTTCAAAAGAATCTATTAAGAGACTGAAAAGACAAGCTGCAGGCTGGGAGAAAATATTTGCAATTCATATATCTGATGAAAGGCTTGCATCAAAAATATATTTTAAAAGCTCAAAATTTAATAATGAAAAACAAACAACCCCATTTAAAACTTGGGTGAAAGACTGGAACAGACATTACAAAGTAGACATTTGTTTGGTAAATAAGCACATATGCTCAACATAATTAATGCTTAGGGCAATGCAAATTAAAACCAAAATGAGACGCCACTATCTATTTTTAAATAGCTAAGATTAGCATGACTGATAACAGCCAAGCACTGGCTTGGATGTGGAGAAGCTGAAACTCTCATACACTGCTGATGGGAATACAAAAAAGTGTAACCTTTGAAAAACAGTTTAAGAGTCCCTTAAAAAGTTAAACATACTTCTGCCGTAAGACTCAGCCATTGCACTCCTGGGTATTTACCCAAGAGAGATAAAAGTAGGTGTTCATATAATGATATCAACACAAATGTTCATAGCACATGTATTCATAATAGCCCAAACTAGAAACAGTCTAAATATCAATCAATACATTAATGAATTAACTTGCTTTATCCGAATTAATTATGGATACATACTATAACATGAATGAATCTCAAAATAACTATACTAAGTGAAACAAGGCAGACTCTAGAGGTAAAACATGCAGAGAAAAAAACATAAAATGTCAGACAAAAAAGTGCATAGTGTAAAATTTTATTTATATACATTTTTTGACTGTATAAATTACTGTCCAGTGACAGAAAGCAGTTTGGTGGTTTTTAAGGGCCAGGAATGAGGGGCCAGAG
Organism: Gorilla gorilla gorilla; assembly: GCF_029281585.2. Classification (NCBI taxonomy): domain Eukaryota; kingdom Metazoa; phylum Chordata; class Mammalia; order Primates; family Hominidae; genus Gorilla; species Gorilla gorilla. The sequence continues at coordinate 6,243,223 of NC_073230.2, forward strand.
AAATGTATTATAAAGAGGCATCAGGAAACTGGAGGTGAAGTATATTTCCATCACCTCGATTGTGTGCTGATGGTTTCTAAACTTTCAATATTTTTAGTTTATTATATGTTATACAAAATAAAGCTTGTAATAAAAATCAAAAGATTGAGCCATCCTTATTTTCTCTATAAAAGAGCAGAATTCTCCTTTTAGAGATTTGGAAAGATTATTAAAAGATAAGTTACAAAATACAGTACCTGACACGTATAAAATATTAAATAAATACTAGCCATGCTTAATTATTTTGTTTTAAGTCTATATGAGTCAAGTTTTAGTAGAAATATGGGCTAGAAAAAAAAACGGAAAGCGGGAATCTGTGATCCGACTTGGGCTTATAGAACAGACTGCACTAGTTTGTTCTCATGCTGCTAATAAAGTCATACCCAAGACCGGGTAATTTAGAAAGGAAAGAGGTTTAATGAACTCACAATTCCACATGGCTGGGGAGGCCTCATAGTCACGGCAGAAGGCAAAAAAGAAGCAAAGGCACATCTTAAATGGTAGCAGAGAAGAAAGCTTGTGTAGGGAAACTCCCATTTTAAAAGCATCAGATCTCGTGAGACTTATTCGCTACCAGGAGAACAGTAGGGGGAACCCGCCCCTATGATTCAATGATCTCCACCTGACTCCATCCTTGACATGCGGGGATAATTACAATCAAGGTGAGATTCGGGTGGAGACACAGCCGAATCATATCAATGACTAATGAGAGTTACGTCCAGAACCTAATGAAAACCTGTCTGAGGCCACATTCCCTGTAAAGCAGATTTGAGATAGAGATTTGTGTAGAGAACATTTAACTGGGTAAAATCCTAGGAGCCAACAACTGTGGCGAAAAAGCTGAATTGGACAAAGGGAGTTGAGATGTGAGGCAGTCACAACAAATACCTCAGCTAATCTCAAGGGGGAGCTGAGAAGCTGGGGCGACCCTTCAGAGTTGCCCTAAATTGAGGCAGGAGTATGGAGTTTTAATACCTTTCACTGGCCATTCTTCAGATACGAGTTGTCCCCAAGGATGGACATCAGCTTGACAAGTTATTAATTAGATCTCCTGAGAATAAATTCTAGAGAGAATCAGCTGAGAGGCATGATTTGCCAGCACTCCCAATAGCTGGGCAAACTTCAGTTTTGAGGGAGGATTTGGGTCACACACAAAAGTCTCCACAACCAATTATTCATGGGAAATTCTATGTAGGCAGAGCTATTTCATGGCCAGTTAATCAAAACTACATAATCTATTTGGTTAAGCAAAAGAAATTAAAAAGGTAAAATAAAACCTATATATTAACACTCAAAAGTTTTTAATGCATTTGCCTTGCATTTCGTATGTTTTGCCTTGCATTTCATATGTTTTGCCTTGCATTTGCTTATTTGCTTTCAAGAACCTTTAGAGAACAATAATTACTAATATAATATGGAGTAGCACAGCATAGACGAGGGAAGCTAACTCTCTCCCTTTTCCCAGAACCTGGAACAGCTAAAGATCCTAAGCATTGTCAGCTTTGGTATCTGACATAGTTTGGATGTTTGTCCCCTTCAAATCTCACGTTCAAATGTGATCCCCAATGTTGGAGATAGATGCCTCCTGAATGGCTTGGTGCTGTCCTCTTGGTAATGAATGAGTTCTTACCCTGTGAGTTCATGCGATATCTGGTTGTTTAAAAGAGACTGACACCTCCTCCCTGTCTCTCCTGCTTCCTCTCTCACCATGTGATATGCTGGTTTCCCTTCACCTTCCACCATGATTGGAAGGTTCCTGAGGCCCTCCCTGGAAGCAGGTGCCAGTACTATGCTTCATGTACAGCCTTCACAACAAGGAGCCAAATAAACCGCATTTCTTTATAAATTACCCAGCCTCAGGTATTTCTTTATAACAATGCAAATGGGCTAACAGAGTATCATTCATGGACAGTGAGTGTATTAGTCAATTTTCATGCTGCTGATAAAGACATACCCAAGACTGGGTCATTTATAAAGAAAAAGAGGTTTAATGAATTCACAGTTCCACATGGCTGAGGAGGCCTCACAGTTATGGCAGAAGGCGAAAGGCGCATCTTACATGGCAGCAGGCAAACAGCAAATGAGAACCAAGTGAAAGGCGAAAGGGGTTTCCCCTTATAAAACCATCAGATCTCATGAGACTTATTCACTACCACCAGAACAGTGTGGGGAAAACTGCCCCCATGATCCACTTACCTCTCACTGGGTCCCTCCCACAACATGTGAATTATGGGAGCTACAGTGCAAGATGAGATTTCAGTGGGGACACAGCCAAACCATATCAGACAGTAATAACTTTCAATTAAATATAGCTAGACTTTCTGTCAGTGGGTCACAGCAGTCTAGAGAACACATTGAAAAACTCTGGGAACAGCAGATATAGAGGTCAGATCTAGAGATTTTGAACAAAGTTTAGTGCTACAATGCATTGGTGACCACAGACAAAAGGTGTCTGTTGTTGTTATAGTTTGTTTTCTGTCTTGTTTTTCATCATGGGAGGACAAAAAGAAAAAATGGGGGCAATGGTGAAGGAGAAATGAAAAAGACCTGCTTTTCTATGGGTGGAAGCGACTAAACGAGAGAATAAATTTGGATCACACAACAAATGCAAATCAAGTTAGAAGCATGAAAGGCATGATTAAGGCCATGGTTCTAATAGAGATCAGCCAGCGGAACCAGGATCATGCCACACCGAGAGAGGCTGCAGAGCCATTGCCTTCTCTCCTGTCAAAGCTAAATTAATGAAATGGAACTCACAGAAGCACTATGTAATCAAATATTGGTGGGACACAAGCAAATTCTGAAAAAGTTTCATTGATCAGTGATAATATCTTTTGGTGTAAATATCTCCTCAAAACATTTCAGGAAAAAAAAATAAAGCTATAATTTTACTTTAGAAATATTTAACTTTGTTATACTAGTTTACTTATTTTTTACCTAATACTTCTGATATATTGTTATGTAGGTTAAAGATGCTCGATTCATGCCACTGTGGAAACCACACATAATTTAGGCAATAATGCAAATTCTTTTCAAATTCTTTTATCAGTGTATTCACTTTATTTTTATTTCAAACACAATACAAAATTACAGGATGCTATCAAAGTGATGCTACAAAACCCCACTAAAATTTTTTCAATTCTTCAAATCACACACTTACACACACACACACACACACACCACATGCATTCCCCGTACAGACCTTTTTTTGGGGGGCCTGAGTAAATAATTGCATTTTATTTTCAATTTTTCATTTTGAAATAATTAAAGACTTACCAAAAATGTTGCAAAACTACGTGCCTTTTTGAAGTAAAGTCTTGAAAAAGTTGTTTGGTATATCCTTTATAGTAATAAAAGAAAACACGTGTATATTCTGTTGATTAAAGGCATGCTGAGATCGTCAGACATGTGACTTCATCAGAGACTCCAATATAGAGCGCAGCTGTAACGACATCCTAAGAGTGTTCTAACTGAAATGTGTTGGAAGAAGGTTCTAATTTTTTTCAACCCTTCTCAAGTTGGCACTCAGCAGATTTCCACTCTATAAAAGTAACTCCTGCTCTGCAACTAATGTTCACAGATAAGCTCCAAACATATTTACAGCTCCATTTAAGTATAATGTACACACAGTAAAATTCACCCTTTTCAATGTGCAATTTAATGGGTTATGGCAGATGAATATCATCATTTGACCACAATCATGATCAAGATACAGAAAATCTGCATCATCACAAAACGTTTTCTTTTGCTGTTTTGCATTTGATCTTTTCTCCATTCCTGAACACAGGCAACCACTAATCTGCTTCTGTTTCTACAGTTTGCATTTTCTAGAGTATCCTATTAGTGGAATGATACATTGGTGTCTTTCATGTCTAGCTTCTTTCACTGAGCATAATGCTTTTGATATTCATTTATATTGCTGTTGTATCAGTTTGCTCCTTTTTATTGTTGAGTGGTACTCCATCTACAACTGGTTTATCCATTTACAAGTTGATGGACACATCTGCTATGAACTTCAAGGATGAGGCTTGGTACGGATATGTTTTTATTTATTTTGAGTCGCAGTGGAATTATTTGGCTATATGATCAGTACTAAGTTTAACATTAAAAGAAACTGCCAAACTGCTTTCCAAAATGTCTGTACCATTTTGAAGTCCCACTAGCCAGGTGTGAATAGCAATTCTTCACATCATGTGGTATGGTCAGTTCTGCTCGTGTCAGCCACTCCAGTGGGTGTACAGTGGTACCTCAATGTGGTTTTAACTTGCATTTCCCTGATGACGGGTAACGTTAAGTATCTTTTCATTTGTGTATTGGACATCATCTCTTTTTAAATTAAAATATCTGTACAAATATTTGGCCCATTTAGGTCAAAATATTACGTTAAATGAGTTATTTGTGTTTTGTTATTTAGTTTTTTAGTTATGTGTACATTCTAGATGAAAGTTCTTTATCAGACATATTTAAAATTATTCTGTCCCAATCTGTGGTTTGCCTTTTCATTTTTTGATGCTATGTTTTAAGTTGCAAAAGTCTTAATTTCATGAAGTCCAACTTACTATTTTTTTCCATTTTCATCCATCCTTTTCTTATCTAAAAAATTTTTAGCTATAGTAAGATTATTAAAAATTTTTCCTATTCAGTAAGCTTTATACATTTTATATTTACATTATGTATAAAATACATGTTGAGTTAATTTGAGGATATGGTGTGAGGTAATTCTGAAGTTCATATTCTCCATTTAATATCCAATTTTAATAGTACCATCTTTATAAAGACATTGATTTCCTTATTGAAATATTTTGGCAACTTTGGCCATGTAAGGCAGGATATATTTCTAAATTATTTATTCTGTTTCACTGATATATATGTCTTCTTCATGCCAGTAAGTTTACTGTACTGTTTAGTGTAGCTTTATAATATGTCTTGAAATTTGGAAAGTTTTCCAACTTTATTCTTCTTTCTAAAACATGCTCTGGCTATTCTAGGACTTCTGCATTTAAAAAAAAAAATTAGAATCAGCTTTGTAATTTCTCCAAAAAGGCCTATAGGTTTGACTGGGATTGTGCCAAATCTGGAGATCAGTTTCAGAAGAATTATCATCTAATAAGTATGACATGTATATTTACCAATGAACTTGATACATATTTCTACCTATTCAATCTCTCGTATTAGTGATTTAGAAATTTTGGATCAGCATACCTTTTATTAAATTTATTCTGAATTATTTTATTATTTTTGAGGCTATTATAAGTTAAATTGCTTACATAATTTTATTTTCTAATTGGTGTTGATTGTGTATAGAAACACAATTGATTTTATTTATTGATCTTTCATCCTACAACTTTGTTAAATTCACTTCATACCTCTAGCACACTTCTGCAGATGCCTAAGGATTTTCTATGTATATGTTTACATCACATGAGAATAGTATTTTTCTTTCTTCCCAACTTGGGTGTCACTTATTTCTTATTTTCTTTTCTTTTCTCTTTATTTCTTTCTTCTTTCTGCCCATTCCTCCTTCCTTCCCTTCTTTCTTTCTCCCTGTTTTAGAATCAGTTTTGTAATTTATCCAAAAGGACCTATAAGGTTTCATGGGAATTCCACTGAATCTAGAGATCAATTTCAGGAGAATTATCATCTCATAAGTATTAAATATTTATCAATGAACTTGGTATATATTTCCACTTATTTAATATTGAATGCAATACTTTAAAGAACTAGGGAGAGAGGACATCATTGCATTTTTCATAATCTTATGTAGAAAGTATTAAGGCTTTCACCATTTTAAGTAAGATGTTTGCTATAGATTTTTTGTAAACACATAATCAGTTTGAAAATGTACTTTTCTATCCTCAGTTTGCTGGGAGTTTTTAATTTAAAAAATGTGTTACATTTTGTAAATTCCTTTTTTGCATCTATTGAGAGTGTCACGTGATTTTTCTTTTTTCTGTCAGCATGGTAGATTTTCAGTTGTTGAAACCAACTTGAGATAAACCCCACTTGGTTAAAACACATTATCATTTTTAAATATTCCTAGACTCAATTTGCTAATATTGTATTAAGAATGTTGCATCTAAGTTCATAATGGTTATCAGTCTGTCATTTTTGAGTTGTGATATCTGTATTTGTTTCTGATATCGAGAGAATCCACGTAAAACATCTACTTCTGTCATCAGTAATAATCTGACCAGGGATAACACCAACAGTTAGAGAGGAACCTGTCATTACCTGTGGCAGCAGAGATATCAGAGATTCCAAAAAGAAAAGCAAGGTTAAAATTTCAAATATAATCACATGAAATATCAGAAAGCCAGGGGATAGAAATATAGGAGAGCAAAATCTTAGAGGTCAAAACAAGTAGTTAAGTACTGCACATGATAATAAAAAGTAAAATCTTTTCCTAAGGCAGAGCCTGGCTGCTGCCTAGCTTCTTTGACAATTCTTGGTAGGCTTTCATGGCTTTATAAGGGCTTATACTTTAGGTAAAGTTATAGTCAGGGAAACGGTGGGTGTAGGTTGGCTCTGTAGAAATGAAGCATTACAGGAGCACTGCAGTGAGAAAGAAACTGATACTGATGATACTTCGGTCACACTAATAATACATGCTAATGATAATCATAGCAATCATGGTAATGACAGAAAATATATATATAATATTAACATGCTTCTATTTGCACATATACATATGTGAATAGAAACATTGATTTAAAGACATGAAAGTATAGAAATAGCCTACACCTGATAAAGATATGCTCATACACAATAACAAACCTCAGTATAAACAGAGATTTTGATGTATCACAGAATTCTGCAATAGATCACAATTTTGACACTATGGGAAGTGTCATTTTCAGAACTTTTCTTTATCTCCATTATCTCCATTCTCTATTTCCAACATTCCTGGAGACTGAACTCAAGGATCAGTAAATATTCTCAACCTTAACCATAGCAGACTTCATTCATCCCATATATGCTTGTTATTTTTCCCCATTGACAGAAGGCATTGTACCATGAAATATACAACATATCTCTGACACACCTGACGAAAACAAACAATGGGGAAAGATTGACTATTTAATAAATGGTGATGGGAAAACTGGCTAGCCAAATGAAGAAAGCTGAAAGTGGACCCCTTCCTTACACCTTATAAAATAATTAACTCAAGATGGATTAAAGACTTAAACATAAGATCTAAAACCATAAAAACTCTAGAAGACAACCTAGCCAATACCATTCAGAACATAGGCATAGGCAAAGACTTCACGACTAAAACACCAAAAGCAGTGGCAACAAAAGCCAAAATTGAGAAATGGGATCTAATTAAACTAAAGATAGCTTCTGCACAGCAAAAGACACTATCATCGGAGTGAACACACAACCTACAGAGTGGGAGAAAATTTTTGCAATCTATCCATCTAACAAAGGGCTAATATCCAGAATCTACAAGGAACTTAAACAAATTTACAAGAAAAAAACAACCCCATCAAAAAGTGGGAAAAGGATATGAACAGACACTTCTCAAAAGAAGACATTTATGCGGCCAATAAACACATGAGAAAAAGCTCATCATAGGCTGGGCGTGGTGGCTCACGCCTGTAATCCCATCACTTTGGGAGGCCAAGGCGAGTGGATCACAAGGTCAGGAGTTTGAGACTTGCCTGGCCACTATGGTGAAACTCTGTCTCTACCAAAAACACACAAAAAAACTTTAGCCAGGCGTGGTGGTATATATCTGTAATCCCAGCTACTCAAGAGGCTAAGGCAGGAGAATTGCTTGAACCCATTAGGTGGAGGTTGCAGTGAGCCGAAATTGTGCCACTGCACTCCACCCTGGGTGACAGAGTGAGGCTGTCTCGAAGAAAAAAAAAAAAAAGCTCATCACCCCTGGTCCAATGAGATACCATCTCGCGCCAGTTAGAATGGCAATCATTAAAAAGTCAGGAAACAACAGGTGCTAGAGAGGATGTGGAGAAATAGGAATGCTTTTACACTGTTGGTGGGAGTGTAAATTAGTTCAACCATTGTGGAAGACAGTGTAGCAATTCCTCAAGGATCCAGAACTAGAAATATCATTTGACCTAACAGTCTCATTACTAGGTACACATCCAAAGGATTATAAATCATTCTACTATAAAGACACATTCACACATATGTTTATTGCAGCACTATTCACAAGAGCAAAGACTAGGAACCAACCCAAATGCCCATCAATGATAGACTGGATAAAGAATATGTGGCACATATACACCATGGAATACCATGCAGCTATAAAAAAGGATGGATTAATGTCTTTTGCAGAGACATGGATGAAGCTGGAAACCATCATTCTCAGCAAACTATCACAAGAACAGAAAACCAAACACCACATGTTCTCACTCATAAGTGGGAGTTGAACAATGAGAACACATAGACACAGGGAGGGGAACATCACACACTGGGGCCTGTCAGTGGGTAGGAAGGAAAGAGGAGGGATAGCATTAGGAGAAATACTTAATGTAGATGACGAGTTGATGGGTGCAGCAAACCACGACAGCACATGTATACCTATTTCACAAAACTGCAAGTTCTGCAAATGTATCCCAGAACTTAAAGTGTATGTATGTGTGTATATATATATACACACAAATGTAAATGTAAATGTAAATAAATTGAAAATGGTAAAAATAGAAATATGTTTCCTACACAAATAGTGACATAATAAAGCAAGATAGAATGTATGTTTGAGTTAAAAAAAATTGCTTAGAAGACAACTTGAATTCCATTCCAAGGAACTAGTTTTCAAAAGTTTACAACCAGATTTCAGTTTGGCAAAAGGCAACAATGCTGTTTTGAAAATAATTTCTGAAAAGAGCTTCCCCAGCAGTTCCAAATGGCAGTCCTGATACAAGGAAGTAGGGGCAATTTTGTTACCACCAGGAACACTGAATTTATTTTCAGACCTTGAAATTCTGGGAGGCCCTCGAATAATAATCAACTACAATATTTTACTTTACATAGAAATATTGTTTTAATGTTAATATAAAAGCTTGTATATGAACTAAAATTGTCAATCTGCCACTTTTAAGAAAGAAGAATCCATTATGTCCCTAATCTATAGTGAGTTGATATGTTCCATAAGCAGTTCTGGAAGGAGGCTACACTTAGAGCATAAATTGGTATAGATCGCTTTGCTCTCACAGATAGCGACACAATATTTTCTGCTGAATGGGAAAAAGTTTGAAGGCATAAATCAAGATAAAGCAATCATCTGACAAAGAATTACAAAGAGGCCCCATACCTTTTTCTTAGTGAACTCCATGTGACACATTGATTTTCCACTGAAGATAAAAGCCAAAATCATGTGTCATCAATAGAAAGCAAGCAAAACTATTTGGTTCAATATGTTATGGTACTTAACAAAAAAAAACTTGCAGAGAAAAGACAAATCTAAAATGTTGCACATGATTCAAACAAGTCTGGATCAGAAGAGACATTTCAGAGGTCACTGCTAGAGAGTCAAGGATACATTAGAGAGAAATAAACTCCTGCTTTTTTGTTTATCTACTTACATACACAGATACTGTCTGATGAAGATGATTGATATCAGGTATGGTATTTGATGGTATAGTCATTTACAAAATAATTCATCCCTTATGATCTAATGCAATTTTCTTCATATTACACGTGTATATTTAAATACTTCCTTGTGAAGTGGAGGCTAGCCAGGCTGCTGTTAGCATATCCAGTACATTTCTGCAAATTCCAAAATGGCAAATCCCACAGTTGAAATTTCAACCTCTCTAGCGTCCCTCGGCTGGAGTGCATAATCACGGCAAAAGTCTGCAACATCAGAGGTGGCCGCCACAGACACAAAGTCTATGTTTCTCATTCCATTCTACCAAATCTATTCAGCAGTCTGGGTGAGGGGGCTTGGCAGTATCTATGAGCAGAAAGCATTCAAATGGCTGGTATATGTGCTTCCGGGGAAACTAAGGGGAAAAAAGAGAGAGGGAGGGAGGGAGGGAACAAGAAAGAAGAAGGAAACTCAAGGAGAGAGGAAGGGAAGGAGGCTGGCAAGAAGGGATGGAGGGAGCAAGGGAGGGAGGAATAAAGGAAGGAAGTTACACCAAGTTTCAAAACTGGCCACGGACTGAGAAGGATTAAGAGACAAACGGAATTGAAAGCATTTATGTTCATACTCGGTATTTTTCTTACCCATTCTTGCAAATTAGTAATTTAAAAATTTTCATTTCCACAAATCCACGTGTTTTCTTGTTCCTCTCTCTCCGCTCTTTTTCCTTCTTTCCTTCCTGCCTTTCTTCTTTCTTTTCAACATAGGTTATATAAATGTGTGAGAGCTATCACTAGTCTACATTAATCATCAGGATTTTCCTGTATATTTCCAATTAAGATGACCCATAATAATATTCTACTGTAATTTTGGAGGGTCCAAAATACTAGATGGCATTTAGTGTTTTGGAAATCATGACAAGTCTAACAGGACTTTAAAAAACCTATCAAGACATCTGATGTGTTTTCTTGCCCATACACTCTTTAATGAGGTCTGCTTGACCCTTTCTTCTTCCCTTCTCTAGTCATGGGTTCTTCACACTGAAAACTAAGCTTTGCATCAGTGTTTGACGAACAGGTGACATAATAAACTGCAGTTACATTTTAAATTCAGCTCAAGATGGTAGATGAGAAATCTAAGATTGTGAAGTGAGATTTAGCATGCTGTTCAGTATGCAACAAATCTGAGTGTTGCTCACACAGGATTCATACCAACAGGCTCCTTCCAAAACCTTTCAATGCAAATTCTAGCAAATGCACACTTGGAAGAAAAATGTTCCATGAAGTTGTATATGTAAATTTATACTTTCAGCATTTATGTATATAATTTCAGGGGAAGTGGGATCAACTTAACATTATTAAACATAGTCCAATGATATTTACAACATAACTTCAGAAACATTTTATTACTAGAAGTATTTTAAAAAGGATGTACCATTTAGGATTTAAGACACACCCCACAAATGAAAAAACAAATGAGATTATAAACAACATTTTTAAAAAAATTATGCCATCTTTTCACTACAAAATCCTCCTGGGGGAAAAATATCTTTTCCTTCATTATTAAAGGATGTTATCAGAGCACAGTGGAATTCTTTCAGATTTAGTCAGAAGGTTCTCTGGAGTTGACAGATCTATTGGAGAATATTTTCTTTGAAAGTCCATGTCCTTTCCCCAGGCCTACATCATATATAAATAAACATTTCAGAAAAGGGGCCATGTTAAGAAAAAGTGGGTTGAAGATTGTAAGACCTGGTTCCTGGGTGCCAAATAATTCACAAGTTGGAATAAGCTGGGTTTCTGTAACACTTCTCTATGACTGCCATTGATACTGAACTATGCCAAGGAACTAAGTCCTACCAAGGAAAAGCAGGAGGAAAACAGGTGTAAGAAAACATTTCCTGTCAGTGTGTCCAGAGATAGCATGAGTCAACAGCGGCTCCTCATGAAGCCATCGATTCGTAACACTGGAGTATCTAGAATGCATCTGGGTCGAATTATTAAAAAGAAAGTTCTTCTCAAGCTAGTTGTAATGGTAGCTAATTTAAAAAATTAATGTTCTGCGATTCTGATAAAAACCTATGTGGTGAACCAACAATAAAGGCGGCTGGAGATATTGGTATGAAATAGTTATTTTTCCTTATATACCTGGACGTTCATGTAAGAAATTATACTTTTGGAAGGTCTGTCATATTCTCAGTGTATAAGAGTTGAATCATTTTTAGAAGTTATTGTCAGAATTTTGCTTTAATAGTGCAATAAAGTGTGCATTCTCTCTCTCTCATTTTCATTCAACAGCCTCTACAAATTGAGCCTGGCTCAAAGGTCTTTCCCTCTTGGAATATGACTCCTCCCCTGTCCCTCTACATAGGCTGTTCTATAACAAATTATTTTGCTGTCTTGATTTTTCAGAGACCTCATGCTAGTAGTAGAGAGCCAGGAGAAAGTGAGATGTCCTATATAAAAGGCCTGCTAGAAAAAGAAATCAGCACTGAGTTCTAAGGATACTGAACAACTTTTTAAAAAACAAGCAAGCCATATTAAACACATTAGTTACAACCAAATTAGATAAAACCATGAAAATTATCCAAGAAGAAAAAGTACATCACCTGTCTAGGTTTAAAATTGCTTAAGGCTGCCATCCAAGGACCATCTATGATAACAAATACAGTAGTCTGTATTGACACAAAGTTTTAGTGATAGACGTAATTACATTCTTCTGCTGGTGGTGTTCTAGAATAAATGGAATATCTGCTGATCAAATCTGAATGCATCCCATAATATTAGCATGTAGGATCCCAGATCTGCAGGCACTATCTCTTTCTCAGATCTACACTTTGAATATTATGTTAGTTAAAATGAGAAGTATGTTAGAAAATGTCTTTTACAAAAGAAATATTGGCTGAGTATGGTGGCTCATGCCTGTAATCCCAACACTCTGGGAGGCCGAGGTGAGAAGATCTCTTGAGCTCAAGAATTTGAGACCAGCTTGGGCAACATATCTATAAAAAATTTTAAAACTTAGCCGGTGTGGTGGTGCACACCTATAGGCACAGCTACTTCAGAGGCTGAATCAAGAGGATCACTTGAGCTTGGGAGTTTGAGGTTGCAGTGAACTATGAACACGGCACTGAACTCCAGTCTGGGCAACAGAGTGAGAACTTGTCTTCAAAAAAATAAAAAAGAAGAAAAAAATAGGAAATATTGTGTTCACATCTGCTATGGTACTCTTTCTTATATAAACTATTTCTTTGCAGTATTCTAGAGGATTTAAGACAAATTTACCACTGAATAATTTCATATGGTATATTATTGCATTAGTATAGTATGTTATTATATAATTAGTATAAGTGACCAGTGCTGCAACAACCACATTCCAAAAAGTATTGTGATCCTCCAAAATTACAATGTCTAAATGACATTATTCTCCTTCATGAGACCATTATACCTTAATTTTCCAGCACCATGAAAATCTACAAATGCCCTCTAAAATATATTTAGAAAACGTGGGGAAAAAATAGATACAGTTTCAGAAGATACATATATTTTGAAAATTAGCCTTTTTGGAATAAATTATTCTTTATGACATATAAATAAACACATTTTTCAGACTGGCGGGGTAACATTTGCATCAGTCAAAATAATTAGATTACTAAAACCTGTAATCTTATTAGAAAAATGGTTTATTCAGAGAATCATTGGAATTATTAGCCTTCAAGCTGCTATAGATTGAATCTGATCAAAATAATTAAGATAATATTATTTCATTTTTCAGTATAATATCTCCTTAGTATTTTTGTTTCTTATTTAATATGTGATTATATTTACTTCTGTGAATAATATGGATGAAGATCATTACAGTGTCAAGATCACTGGGTTCAGAGCACAGAAACCTCAAGTCTATTCTTTTTTCTTAAATACCTGTAAGACTTTAAAGAAGACAGAGTTTCTGGACTCTAATTTCTCTATCTGTAGAATAAATGGGTTAGACCAAATAACTCCTTTCTGCTTATAAATTTTCTAATTATATGACTGAGCTTACACCTGGAAAACAGTCTATCTCCTGTATAAATTAATGATAGAAATGAAAACCACCACGTTTCATGAAATTAACCACATAAATATCAACATCAACTGCTCAGAAGGACTTAAGTGCAAGTATCACAGGAATTCTGAAGCACAGAGAACTAAATATAAGAAATGTAACACTCTTCGTATTTTCAAAGAAGATTTTAATAATATATGTAAACACAGTAGCCTGTTCATAAGAAAAAAGAAAAGGGACGTCTTAGCATATTCAGGGTTCAACCAAAACTACTACTGGAATGTAAGTCAAAGTAATATTCACCTAACTGTCATAATTGGCATGAATAATTTTAAGTAAAACACTTTTATTTGATATTAAATGTGAACAATAAGCCAAAACAGAGAAAATTAATCAATTGATCATTTATTGAAACTGAAATAAAAATATATAATTATTGAAGCCTCTTATATACATAAACCAATCATTGCTTAAATGAGCTGACATACTAGCTCCATAGTTTTATGTCACTAAGGAACTCTTTTGAACACAATAAAGAAACCAGAATTGAGCACAAAGAATGATGAACTGGGAAGTTCATGGCTTTCTATCTACTAATTAGGAGTACAATCATTCAGTCAAACAGCCACTCAACAAACATTTAGCATACAGCTTCTGGATACCAGGTACTGGTGTAGGTGCTAGAGCAACAAGGAAATAGTCCCTGCATTCAGTGAGCTCACAGGCAAGTAAACAAGTAAGTATAAAGACTGCATGACTGATTGGGAGCGGTGGTTCATGCCTGTAATCCCAGCACTTTGGGAGGCCATCGTGGGCAGATCACGAGGTCAAGAGATCGAGACCATCCTGGCCAACATAGTGAAACCCCGTCTCTACTAAAAATACAAAAATTAGCTGGGCACGGTGGTGCACGCCTGTAGTTTCTTGGGAGGCTGAGGCAAGAGAATCAGTTGAACCTGGAAGGTAAAGGTTGCAGTGAGCTGAGATCACACCACTGCACTCCAGCCTGGTGACAGAGTGAGACTCTGTCTCAAAAAAAAAAAAAAAAAAGACTCCATGATAAATGTGTATCTACAAAGGGCACAAAGGAATGAGTAGCTAATCCCCAAAGCCATATGGAGCAGTCAGTATAAGCTTCAGGAAAAGAAACTGAAGTAAAAAGCTAACCTGAATCTGAAAAAAATGAGTAGGTATTTTCCAAGCACGTTTCAGGGGAAAAGTTGCAGGATGCAGAAGTCCTCCCAAGTACAAAAAGAGAATGAACTCTGGACAACTGGCAATTTATGGCACACAGGAATCAGTAAATGTAGGGATGAGAGGCACACAGAAACATGGGCAAAAACAGGAATTTTGACTTTATTCCATAAATCATGGAAAGCCACCAATGGGTTTTAAGTAATAAAATACTAAGACCAGGTTTGCATTTTAGAAAGATCAATTTGATTTCAGTGAGGAGGTCCAAAAATGAGAGCAGCAAGGCCAGATAGAAGTCCTGCTGCAACTAGCTATGGTTAGAGATGCAGACCAAAACTAAGGTGAAATCATTTAGAAGAAAGAACGTGGATATAAGAGCCATTGGTTTGGCCTCTCCACATCATTTTTCTAATTTTATTTTCATTTATTTATTTATTTATTTATTTTTTGAGACAGAGTCTCGCTCTGTCACCCAGGCTGGAGTGCAGTGGCGTGATCTTGGCTCACTGCAAGTTCTGCCTCCCGGGTTCACACTATTCTCCTGCCTCAGCCTCCCGAGTAGCTGGGACTACAGGCACGCGCCACCACGCCCAGCTAATTTTTTCTATTTTTTAGTAGAGATGGGGTTTCACCGTGTTAGCCAGGATGGTCTCGATCTCCTGACCTCGTGATCCACCCACCTCGGCCTCCCAATGTGCTGGGATTACAGGCTTGAGCCACCATGCCCAGCTGGCCTCTCCACATCTTTACTGTTATACTGATAACATGGGGATGAAAATAAATATTATTTGTATTTAAACTATTATTGTTATGTGAAAATTAAACAAATAACATACTATGATAACATCGGAGGTTCAAGAAATATTAAGTCTTGAAAATAGGAAAGATGAAAGGAAGGAAACAGGGAGTGGGGAGGAAAGTAGGAGAAAGGAGAGAATATAGGAATGAGAGAGGAGGAAAATAATAAGAAAGAAGTAGAAAGCTAGGTACGGTGGCTCATGACTGTAATCCCAGCGCTTTGGGAGGCCGAGTCAGGCAGATCACAAGGTCAGGAGTTCAAGACCAGCCTGGCCAATATGGTGAAACCTTGTCTCCACTAAAAATACAAAAATTAGCTGGGTGTGGTGGCAGGCACCTATAGTCCCAGCTACTCGGGAGGCTGAGGCAGGAGAATCACTTGACCCTGGGAGGCAGAGGTTGCAGTGAGCTGAGATCACACCACTGCACTCCAGCCTGGGTGACAGAGAAAGATGCTGTCTCAAAAAAAAAAAAAGAAAAAAAAAAAAAGAAAGAAGTAGAAAAAGATATAGTATTTCTTAATCAGCAGAAGCTACTCTTATTTTTCAATACTCTACCTTTCTAATGTATCACTGACAAGGAAAGGTCTTGAATAATTGACTGAAGTCAGAATAGGTAAGGCACTCTACCTGTGGATACATGAGAGGCCTTAAAAAGTTCATGGAAAATGTATATTATGAAAAAAACTATGCAAAGGTTTCAATTTTGGCAGCAAAATAAACTCATACTAATTTATTATAGCATGTTTGAACAGGATCTAGTTTGAGACAGTAAGAAGGAGTAGACATTAGTTTGAAAAGAGCCCCTAGCAGAGCAATGTAAATTCTGCTAAAATTGAAGCAAGAACAAACATTAGATTATGATGAAGCTTGAGTGAAAGAATGGTGAAATCACTGATGCTTTACAAGAAGCTTGAGGGGACAATGCACCAAAGAAATCAGTAGTTCACAAGCGGACAGCTTTTTTAAAGAAGAAACGAGATGATGTGGAAGATGAAGTCCACAGGGACAGATCATCCATATCAATTTGCAAGGAAAAAAATTAATCTTGTTTGTGCCCTAATTGAAGAGGACTGATAATCAACAGCACAAACAATAGCCAACATCATAGACATCTTAATTGGTTCAGCTTACACAGTTCTGACTAAAAAATTAAAGTTGAACCAACTTTCCACTGCATGGGTGCCAAAAGTGTTGTGCTCAGATCAGCTGCAGACAAGAGGAGAGCTCTCAATGGAAATTTTAAAGAACTAGGGTCAAGATCCTGAAGGATTTCTTTGAAGAATTGTAACAGAAGATAAAACATGGCTTTCCCAGTATGATCCTGAGGGCAAAACACAATCAAAGCAATGGCTACCAAAGGTGGAAGTGGTCCAGTCAAAGCTAAAGGGGATCACTCAAGAGCAAAGGTCACGGCAACAGTTTTTTGGGGACATTCCAGGCATTTTGCTTGTTGACTTTGTGGAAGGTCAAAGAACAATAATATCTGCATATCATGAGAGTGTTTTGAATAAGTTAGTCAAAGTTTTAGGGCAAAATACCTGGGAAAGCTTTAGCAGACAGTCCTCTAACACCACAATGTTTCTGCTCATTCCTGTCATCAAGCAAAGGCAATTTTGTGAGAGTCTCAATGGGAAATTGTCAGGCATCCACCTTACAGCTCTGATTTGGCTCCTTCTGACTTCTTTTTGTTTCCCAATCTCAACAAATGTGGAAAGGGCACCCATTTTTCTTAAGTTAATAATGTATAAGAGACTGCATTGACATTGTTAAGTTCCCAGGACCATCAGTTCTTTAGGGATGAAAACCGAAGATCACATTTTCAATGTTTATCTTTTAACTTCATTTTTCCACAAACTTTTTGAAGTTTCTCCATACAAATGTCTCCATACAAATGAGCACTTGCAAAATAAGCAGAGAGTCTCATTCAATGGACAGAAAGTTCTGTGCCATCTAAAAATTATCTTAAGCAAGTTCAATGTGTAGCAACAGACTGTATTGATAAATATCAGTTAGTTTGACTTCTGCAATGACCATGATGGAGTAACAAGAAATAGACTTTCTCTCCCTCCTGAAACAACCAAAAAAATGGCCAAAATGTATGCCACAAAAGTTTGCAAGACCCTGTAAAGTCAGTCTCAAACAAGGTGAGCCTATCAACTGCCCTAATTTATGCCTGGAGAAAGTTTTCCAGCCCACTACTGCAGGAGAAAAGCCCAAGAGGAGCCCATCGTTCTCCCTGAGCTGAGGGGACAGAGCTGAGAGTCCACAGGAACCATGTTGACATGAGCTCTCAGGACAAGGTTTCCGAGAAGAAGGGGCTGCACAGAAAGAGAACTCCAGAGCTCTGCAAAGGGTCCCCCTAAAGTACATAGCTAAGTAATTGTTAGGACAGGCCTAGAGAAAAGTACCTACGGTTGGGGAAACAACACCCAGATAAGATGAAAAGTAACAGTACACATGCTCACCAAGGTCCAGTAATAGTGCTTATTTTATCAGCCAAACCAGAAACACCTCAAGATTCCCAGGGATACCCAGAAGGATCTTGCCTCACTAGTTGGGAGTGATTAGCTCTAAAATGAGAACTGGTCTGATCCCACCTAATGAATTTTTAAAGCAAGACCAAAAAGAGTCAAACTCTTTCCAACTAAACTTAAATACATACCAATACAAAGATCAAGAATATTTATATATACTTCCAGCACTCAATAAGATAAAAGTCACCATATCTGACATCCAGACACAGTTTAGCAGAGACACAACAGTAACAACAAAAGACAGAAGAACGTGGCTCATAATAAGGAGAAAAATCACTGAGTCAGAACTGATCCAGAGTAAATCAAGGTGCCAGAGTTATCAGTTAAGAACATTCAAATGCTTATTGAAACAGTATTCTATATGTTCTAAAATAGAGACATGCAAGATACACTAAAGGAGGCTGGGCGCAGTGGCTCACGCCTGTAATCTCAGCATTTTGCGAGGCCGAGGCAGGTGGATCACGAAGTCAGGAGTTCAGGACCAGCCTGACCAATATGGTGAAATCCCATCTCTACTAAAAATACAAAAATTAGCGGGGCATAGTAGCATGCGGCTGTAGTCCCAGCTACATGGTAGGCTGATAGCACATTAGTCATTAAAGAAGAAAAGATAGACACCTCTCAAAATAAAATAGAGAGAGAAAATAAATTTTTAAAAAACATGAACAGAGCAATAGTAGACAGTAAATTTCAAGTAACTGAATTTACGTGTAATCTCAGTTCCCAAAGGAGAGGAGAGGGAAGATGTGAAAACATTTGGGACTTTGAGTCAGGCAAAGCTTTCTTTGATATGACCCCACAGCATGATTTATATAATAATATATTGATAAGAAGAACCCATCAAATTTAAAAAAAAGAATCTGCTCTTCAAAAGAATCTATTAAGAGACTGAAAAGACAAGCTGCAGGCTGGGAGAAAATATTTGCAATTCATATATCTGATGAAAGGCTTGCATCAAAAATATATTTTAAAAGCTCAAAATTTAATAATGAAAAACAAACAACCCCATTTAAAACTTGGGTGAAAGACTGGAACAGACATTACAAAGTAGACATTTGTTTGGTAAATAAGCACATATGCTCAACATAATTAATGCTTAGGGCAATGCAAATTAAAACCAAAATGAGACGCCACTATCTATTTTTAAATAGCTAAGATTAGCATGACTGATAACAGCCAAGCACTGGCTTGGATGTGGAGAAGCTGAAACTCTCATACACTGCTGATGGGAATACAAAAAAGTGTAACCTTTGAAAAACAGTTTAAGAGTCCCTTAAAAAGTTAAACATACTTCTGCCGTAAGACTCAGCCATTGCACTCCTGGGTATTTACCCAAGAGAGATAAAAGTAGGTGTTCATATAATGATATCAACACAAATGTTCATAGCACATGTATTCATAATAGCCCAAACTAGAAACAGTCTAAATATCAATCAATACATTAATGAATTAACTTGCTTTATCCGAATTAATTATGGATACATACTATAACATGAATGAATCTCAAAATAACTATACTAAGTGAAACAAGGCAGACTCTAGAGGTAAAACATGCAGAGAAAAAAACATAAAATGTCAGACAAAAAAGTGCATAGTGTAAAATTTTATTTATATACATTTTTTGACTGTATAAATTACTGTCCAGTGACAGAAAGCAGTTTGGTGGTTTTTAAGGGCCAGGAATGAGGGGCCAGAGAAATGTATTATAAAGAGGCATCAGGAAACTGGAGGTGAAGTATATTTCCATCACCTCGATTGTGTGCTGATGGTTTCTAAACTTTCAATATTTTTAGTTTATTATATGTTATACAAAATAAAGCTTGTAATAAAAATCAAAAGATTGAGCCATCCTTATTTTCTCTATAAAAGAGCAGAATTCTCCTTTTAGAGATTTGGAAAGATTATTAAAAGATAAGTTACAAAATACAGTACCTGACACGTATAAAATATTAAATAAATACTAGCCATGCTTAATTATTTTGTTTTAAGTCTATATGAGTCAAGTTTTAGTAGAAATATGGGCTAGAAAAAAAAACGGAAAGCGGGAATCTGTGATCCGACTTGGGCTTATAGAACAGACTGCACTAGTTTGTTCTCATGCTGCTAATAAAGTCATACCCAAGACCGGGTAATTTAGAAAGGAAAGAGGTTTAATGAACTCACAATTCCACATGGCTGGGGAGGCCTCATAGTCACGGCAGAAGGCAAAAAAGAAGCAAAGGCACATCTTAAATGGTAGCAGAGAAGAAAGCTTGTGTAGGGAAACTCCCATTTTAAAAGCATCAGATCTCGTGAGACTTATTCGCTACCAGGAGAACAGTAGGGGGAACCCGCCCCTATGATTCAATGATCTCCACCTGACTCCATCCTTGACATGCGGGGATAATTACAATCAAGGTGAGATTCGGGTGGAGACACAGCCGAATCATATCAATGACTAATGAGAGTTACGTCCAGAACCTAATGAAAACCTGTCTGAGGCCACATTCCCTGTAAAGCAGATTTGAGATAGAGATTTGTGTAGAGAACATTTAACTGGGTAAAATCCTAGGAGCCAACAACTGTGGCGAAAAAGCTGAATTGGACAAAGGGAGTTGAGATGTGAGGCAGTCACAACAAATACCTCAGCTAATCTCAAGGGGGAGCTGAGAAGCAGGGGCGACCCTTCAGAGTTGCCCTAAATTGAGGCAGGAGTATGGAGTTTTAATACCTTTCACTGGCCATTCTTCAGATACGAGTTGTCCCCAAGGATGGACATCAGCTTGACAAGTTATTAATTAGATCTCCTGAGAATAAATTCTAGAGAGAATCAGCTGAGAGGCATGATTTGCCAGCACTCCCAATAGCTGGGCAAACTTCAGTTTTGAGGGAGGATTTGGGTCACACACAAAAGTCTCCACAACCAATTATTCATGGGAAATTCTATGTAGGCAGAGCTATTTCATGGCCAGTTAATCAAAACTACATAATCTATTTGGTTAAGCAAAAGAAATTTAAAAGGTAAAATAAAACCTATATATTAACACTCAAAAGTTTTTAATGCATTTGCCTTGCATTTCGTATGTTTTGCCTTGCATTTCATATGTTTTGCCTTGCATTTGTTTATTTGCTTTCAAGAACCTTTAGAGAACAATAATTACTAATATAATATGGAGTAGCACAGCATAGACGAGGGAAGCTAACTCTCTCCCTTTTCCCAGAACCTGGAACAGCTAAAGATCCTAAGCATTGTCAGCTTTGGTATCTGACATAGTTTGGATGTTTGTCCCCTTCAAATCTCACGTTCAAATGTGATCCCCAATGTTGGAGATAGATGCCTCCTGAATGGCTTGGTGCTGTCCTCTTGGTAATGAATGAGTTCTTACCCTGTGAGTTCATGCGATATCTGGTTGTTTAAAAGAGACTGACACCTCCTCCCTGTCTCTCCTGCTTCCTCTCTCACCATGTGATATGCTGGTTTCCCTTCACCTTCCACCATGATTGGAAGGTTCCTGAGGCCCTCCCTGGAAGCAGGTGCCAGTACTATGCTTCATGTACAGCCTTCACAACAAGGAGCCAAATAAACCGCATTTCTTTATAAATTACCCAGCCTCAGGTATTTCTTTATAACAATGCAAATGGGCTAACAGAGTATCATTCATGGACAGTGAGTGTATTAGTCAATTTTCATGCTGCTGATAAAGACATACCCAAGACTGGGTCATTTATAAAGAAAAAGAGGTTTAATGAATTCACAGTTCCACATGGCTGAGGAGGCCTCACAGTTATGGCAGAAGGCGAAAGGCGCATCTTACATGGCAGCAGGCAAACAGCAAATGAGAACCAAGTGAAAGGCGAAAGGGGTTTCCCCTTATAAAACCATCAGATCTCATGAGACTTATTCACTACCACCAGAACAGTGTGGGGAAAACTGCCCCCATGATCCACTTACCTCTCACTGGGTCCCTCCCACAACATGTGAATTATGGGAGCTACAGTGCAAGATGAGATTTCAGTGGGGACACAGCCAAACCATATCAGACAGTAATAACTTTCAATTAAATATAGCTAGACTTTCTGTCAGTGGGTCACAGCAGTCTAGAGAACACATTGAAAAACTCTGGGAACAGCAGATATAGAGGTCAGATCTAGAGATTTTGAACAAAGTTTAGTGCTACAATGCATTGGTGACCACAGACAAAAGGTGTCTGTTGTTGTTATAGTTTGTTTTCTGTCTTGTTTTTCATCATGGGAGGACAAAAAGAAAAAATGGGGGCAATGGTGAAGGAGAAATGAAAAAGACCTGCTTTTCTATGGGTGGAAGCGACTAAACGAGAGAATAAATTTGGATCACACAACAAATGCAAATCAAGTTAGAAGCATGAAAGGCATGATTAAGGCCATGGTTCTAATAGAGATCAGCCAGCGGAACCAGGATCATGCCACACCGAGAGAGGCTGCAGAGCCATTGCCTTCTCTCCTGTCAAAGCTAAATTAATGAAATGGAACTCACAGAAGCACTATGTAATCAAATATTGGTGGGACACAAGCAAATTCTTAAAAAGTTTCATTGATCAGTGATAATATCTTTTGGTGTAAATATCTCCTCAAAACATTTCAGGAAAAAAAAATAAAGCTATAATTTTACTTTAGAAATATTTAACTTTGTTATACTAGTTTACTTATTTTTTACCTAATACTTCTGATATATTGTTATGTAGGTTAAAGATGCTCGATTCATGCCACTGTGGAAACCACACATAATTTAGGCAATAATGCAAATTCTTTTCAAATTCTTTTATCAGTGTATTCACTTTATTTTTATTTCAAACACAATACAAAATTACAGGATGCTATCAAAGTGATGCTACAAAACCCCACTAAAATTTTTTCAATTCTTCAAATCACACACTTACACACACACACACACACACACCACATGCATTCCCCGTACAGACCTTTTTTTGGGGGGCCTGAGTAAATAATTGCATTTTATTTTCAATTTTTCATTTTGAAATAATTAAAGACTTACCAAAAATGTTGCAAAACTACGTGCCTTTTTGAAGTAAAGTCTTGAAAAAGTTGTTTGGTATATCCTTTATAGTAATAAAAGAAAACACGTGTATATTCTGTTGATTAAAGGCATGCTGAGATCGTCAGACATGTGACTTCATCAGAGACTCCAATATAGAGCGCAGCTGTAACGACATCCTAAGAGTGTTCTAACTGAAATGTGTTGGAAGAAGGTTCTAATTTTTTTCAACCCTTCTCAAGTTGGCACTCAGCAGATTTCCACTCTATAAAAGTAACTCCTGCTCTGCAACTAATATTCACAGATAAGCTCCAAACATATTTACAGCTCCATTTAAGTATAATGTACACACAGTAAAATTCACCCTTTTCAATGTGCAATTTAATGGGTTATGGCAGATGAATATCATCATTTGACCACAATCATGATCAAGATACAGAAAATCTGCATCATCACAAGACGTTTTCTTTTGCTGTTTTGCATTTGATCTTTTCTCCATTCCTGAACACAGGCAACCACTAATCTGCTTCTGTTTCTACAGTTTGCATTTTCTAGAGTATCCTATTAGTGGAATGATACATTGGTGTCTTTCATGTCTAGCTTCTTTCACTGAGCATAATGCTTTTGATATTCATTTATATTGCTGTTGTATCAGTTTGCTCCTTTTTATTGTTGAGTGGTACTCCATCTACAACTGGTTTATCCATTTACAAGTTGATGGACACATCTGCTATGAACTTCAAGGATGAGGCTTGGTACGGATATGTTTTTATTTATTTTGAGTCGCAGTGGAATTATTTGGCTATATGATCAGTACTAAGTTTAACATTAAAAGAAACTGCCAAACTGCTTTCCAAAATGTCTGTACCATTTTGAAGTCCCACTAGCCAGGTGTGAATAGCAATTCTTCACATCATGTGGTATGGTCAGTTCTGCTCGTGTCAGCCACTCCAGTGGGTGTACAGTGGTACCTCAATGTGGTTTTAACTTGCATTTCCCTGATGACGGGTAACGTTAAGTATCTTTTCATTTGTGTATTGGACATCATCTCTTTTTAAATTAAAATATCTGTACAAATATTTGGCCCATTTAGGTCAAAATATTACGTTAAATGAGTTATTTGTGTTTTGTTATTTAGTTTTTTAGTTATGTGTACATTCTAGATGAAAGTTCTTTATCAGACATATTTAAAATTATTCTGTCCCAATCTGTGGTTTGCCTTTTCATTTTTTGATGCTATGTTTTAAGTTGCAAAAGTCTTAATTTCATGAAGTCCAACTTACTATTTTTTTCCATTTTCATCCATCCTTTTCTTATCTAAAAAATTTTTAGCTATAGTAAGATTATTAAAAATTTTTCCTATTCAGTAAGCTTTATACATTTTATATTTACATTATGTATAAAATACATGTTGAGTTAATTTGAGGATATGGTGTGAGGTAATTCTGAAGTTCATATTCTCCATTTAATATCCAATTTTAATAGTACCATCTTTATAAAGACATTGATTTCCTTATTGAAATATTTTGGCAACTTTGGCCATGTAAGGCAGGATATATTTCTAAATTATTTATTCTGTTTCACTGATATATATGTCTTCTTCATGCCAGTAAGTTTACTGTACTGTTTAGTGTAGCTTTATAATATGTCTTGAAATTTGGAAAGTTTTCCAACTTTATTCTTCTTTCTAAAACATGCTCTGGCTATTCTAGGACTTCTGCATTTAAAAAAAAAAATTAGAATCAGCTTTGTAATTTCTCCAAAAAGGCCTATAGGTTTGACTGGGATTGTGCCAAATCTGGAGATCAGTTTCAGAAGAATTATCATCTAATAAGTATGACATGTATATTTACCAATGAACTTGATACATATTTCTACCTATTCAATCTCTCGTATTAGTGATTTAGAAATTTTGGATCAGCATACCTTTTATTAAATTTATTCTGAATTATTTTATTATTTTTGAGGCTATTATAAGTTAAATTGCTTACATAATTTTATTTTCTAATTGGTGTTGATTGTGTATAGAAACACAATTGATTTTATTTATTGATCTTTCATCCTACAACTTTGTTAAATTCACTTCATACCTCTAGCACACTTCTGCAGATGCCTAAGGATTTTCTATGTATATGTTTACATCACATGAGAATAGTATTTTTCTTTCTTCCCAACTTGGGTGTCACTTATTTCTTATTTTCTTTTCTTTTCTCTTTATTTCTTTCTTCTTTCTGTCCATTCCTCCTTCCTTCCCTTCTTTCTTTCTCCCTGTTTTAGAATCAGTTTTGTAATTTATCCAAAAGGACCTATAAGGTTTCATGGGAATTCCACTGAATCTAGAGATCAATTTCAGGAGAATTATCATCTCATAAGTATTAAATATTTATCAATGAACTTGGTATATATTTCCACTTATTTAATATTGAATGCAATACTTTAAAGAACTAGGGAGAGAGGACATCATTGCATTTTTCATAATCTTATGTAGAAAGTATTAAGGCTTTCACCATTTTAAGTAAGATGTTTGCTATAGATTTTTTGTAAACACATAATCAGTTTGAAAATGTACTTTTCTATCCTCAGTTTGCTGGGAGTTTTTAATTTAAAAAATGTGTTACATTTTGTAAATTCCTTTTTTGCATCTATTGAGAGTGTCACGTGATTTTTCTTTTTTCTGTCAGCATGGTAGATTTTCAGTTGTTGAAACCAACTTGAGATAAACCCCACTTGGTTAAAACACATTATCATTTTTAAATATTCCTAGACTCAATTTGCTAATATTGTATTAAGAATGTTGCATCTAAGTTCATAATGGTTATCAGTCTGTCATTTTTGAGTTGTGATATCTGTATTTGTTTCTGATATCGAGAGAATCCACGTAAAACATCTACTTCTGTCATCAGTAATAATCTGACCAGGGATAACACCAACAGTTAGAGAGGAACCTGTCATTACCTGTGGCAGCAGAGATATCAGAGATTCCAAAAAGAAAAGCAAGGTTAAAATTTCAAATATAATCACATGAAATATCAGAAAGCCAGGGGATAGAAATATAGGAGAGCAAAATCTTAGAGGTCAAAACAAGTAGTTAAGTACTGCACATGATAATAAAAAGTAAAATCTTTTCCTAAGGCAGAGCCTGGCTGCTGCCTAGCTTCTTTGACAATTCTTGGTAGGCTTTCATGGCTTTATAAGGGCTTATACTTTAGGTAAAGTTATAGTCAGGGAAACGGTGGGTGTAGGTTGGCTCTGTAGAAATGAAGCATTACAGGAGCACTGCAGTGAGAAAGAAACTGATACTGATGATACTTCGGTCACACTAATAATACATGCTAATGATAATCATAGCAATCATGGTAATGACAGAAAATATATATATATAATATTAACATGCTTCTATTTGCACATATACATATGTGAATAGAAACATTGATTTAAAGACATGAAAGTATAGAAATAGCCTACACCTGATAAAGATATGCTCATACACAATAACAAACCTCAGTATAAACAGAGATTTTGATGTATCACAGAATTCTGCAATAGATCACAATTTTGACACTATGGGAAGTGTCATTTTCAGAACTTTTCTTTATCTCCATTATCTCCATTCTCTATTTCCAACATTCCTGGAGACTGAACTCAAGGATCAGTAAATATTCTCAACCTTAACCATAGCAGATTTCATTCATCCCATATATGCTTGTTATTTTTCCCCATTGACAGAAGGCATTGTACCATGAAATATACAACATATCTCTGACACACCTGACGAAAACAAACAATGGGGAAAGATTGACTATTTAATAAATGGTGATGGGAAAACTGGCTAGCCAAATGAAGAAAGCTGAAAGTGGACCCCTTCCTTACACCTTATAAAATAATTAACTCAAGATGGATTAAAGACTTAAACATAAGATCTAAAACCATAAAAACTCTAGAAGACAACCTAGCCAATACCATTCAGAACATAGGCATAGGCAAAGACTTCACGACTAAAACACCAAAAGCAGTGGCAACAAAAGCCAAAATTGAGAAATGGGATCTAATTAAACTAAAGATAGCTTCTGCACAGCAAAAGACACTATCATCGGAGTGAACACACAACCTACAGAGTGGGAGAAAATTTTTGCAATCTATCCATCTAACAAAGGGCTAATATCCAGAATCTACAAGGAACTTAAACAAATTTACAAGAAAAAAACAACCCCATCAAAAAGTGGGAAAAGGATATGAACAGACACTTCTCAAAAGAAGACATTTATGCGGCCAATAAACACATGAGAAAAAGCTCATCATAGGCTGGGCGTGGTGGCTCACGCCTGTAATCCCATCACTTTGGGAGGCCAAGGCGAGTGGATCACAAGGTCAGGAGTTTGAGACTTGCCTGGCCACTATGGTGAAACTCTGTCTCTACCAAAAACACAAAAAAAAAACTTTAGCCAGGCGTGGTGGTATATATCTGTAATCCCAGCTACTCAAGAGGCTAAGGCAGGAGAATTGCTTGAACCCATTAGGTGGAGGTTGCAGTGAGCCGAAATTGTGCCACTGCACTCCACCCTGGGTGACAGAGTGAGGCTGTCTCGAAGAAAAAAAAAAAAAAAAGCTCATCACCCCTGGTCCAATGAGATACCATCTCGCGCCAGTTAGAATGGCAATCATTAAAAAGTCAGGAAACAACAGGTGCTAGAGAGGATGTGGAGAAATAGGAATGCTTTTACACTGTTGGTGGGAGTGTAAATTAGTTCAACCATTGTGGAAGACAGTGTAGCAATTCCTCAAGGATCCAGAACTAGAAATATCATTTGACCTAACAGTCTCATTACTAGGTACACATCCAAAGGATTATAAATCATTCTACTATAAAGACACATTCACACATATGTTTATTGCAGCACTATTCACAAGAGCAAAGACTAGGAACCAACCCAAATGCCCATCAATGATAGACTGGATAAAGAATATGTGGCACATATACACCATGGAATACCATGCAGCTATAAAAAAGGATGGATTAATGTCTTTTGCAGAGACATGGATGAAGCTGGAAACCATCATTCTCAGCAAACTATCACAAGAACAGAAAACCAAACACCACATGTTCTCACTCATAAGTGGGAGTTGAACAATGAGAACACATAGACACAGGGAGGGGAACATCACACACTGGGGCCTGTCAGTGGGTAGGAAGGAAAGAGGAGGGATAGCATTAGGAGAAATACTTAATGTAGATGACGAGTTGATGGGTGCAGCAAACCACGACAGCACATGTATACCTATTTCACAAAACTGCAAGTTCTGCAAATGTATCCCAGAACTTAAAGTGTATGTATGTGTGTATATATATATACACACAAATGTAAATGTAAATGTAAATAAATTGAAAATGGTAAAAATAGAAATATGTTTCCTACACAAATAGTGACATAATAAAGCAAGATAGAATGTATGTTTGAGTTAAAAAAAATTGCTTAGAAGACAACTTGAATTCCATTCCAAGGAACTAGTTTTCAAAAGTTTACAACCAGATTTCAGTTTGGCAAAAGGCAACAATGCTGTTTTGAAAATAATTTCTGAAAAGAGCTTCCCCAGCAGTTCCAAATGGCAGTCCTGATACAAGGAAGTAGGGGCAATTTTGTTACCACCAGGAACACTGAATTTATTTTCAGACCTTGAAATTCTGGGAGGCCCTCGAATAATAATCAACTACAATATTTTACTTTACATAGAAATATTGTTTTAATGTTAATATAAAAGCTTGTATATGAACTAAAATTGTCAATCTGCCACTTTTAAGAAAGAAGAATCCATTATGTCCCTAATCTATAGTGAGTTGATATGTTCCATAAGCAGTTCTGGAAGGAGGCTACACTTAGAGCATAAATTGGTATAGATCGCTTTGCTCTCACAGATAGCGACACAATATTTTCTGCTGAATGGGAAAAAGTTTGAAGGCATAAATCAAGATAAAGCAATCATCTGACAAAGAATTACAAAGAGGCCCCATACCTTTTTCTTAGTGAACTCCATGTGACACATTGATTTTCCACTGAAGATAAAAGCCAAAATCATGTGTCATCAATAGAAAGCAAGCAAAACTATTTGGTTCAATATGTTATGGTACTTAACAAAAAAAAACTTGCAGAGAAAAGACAAATCTAAAATGTTGCACATGATTCAAACAAGTCTGGATCAGAAGAGACATTTCAGAGGTCACTGCTAGAGAGTCAAGGATACATTAGAGAGAAATAAACTCCTGCTTTTTTGTTTATCTACTTACATACACAGATACTGTCTGATGAAGATGATTGATATCAGGTATGGTATTTGATGGTATAGTCATTTACAAAATAATTCATCCCTTATGATCTAATGCAATTTTCTTCATATTACACGTGTATATTTAAATACTTCCTTGTGAAGTGGAGGCTAGCCAGGCTGCTGTTAGCATATCCAGTACATTTCTGCAAATTCCAAAATGGCAAATCCCACAGTTGAAATTTCAACCTCTCTAGCGTCCCTCGGCTGGAGTGCATAATCACGGCAAAAGTCTGCAACATCAGAGGTGGCCGCCACAGACACAAAGTCTATGTTTCTCATTCCATTCTACCAAATCTATTCAGCAGTCTGGGTGAGGGGGCTTGGCAGTATCTATGAGCAGAAAGCATTCAAATGGCTGGTATATGTGCTTCCGGGGAAACTAAGGGGAAAAAAGAGAGAGGGAGGGAGGGAGGGAACAAGAAAGAAGAAGGAAACTCAAGGAGAGAGGAAGGGAAGGAGGCTGGCAAGAAGGGATGGAGGGAGCAAGGGAGGGAGGAATAAAGGAAGGAAGTTACACCAAGTTTCAAAACTGGCCACGGACTGAGAAGGATTAAGAGACAAACGGAATTGAAAGCATTTATGTTCATACTCGGTATTTTTCTTACCCATTCTTGCAAATTAGTAATTTAAAAATTTTCATTTCCACAAATCCACGTGTTTTCTTGTTCCTCTCTCTCCGCTCTTTTTCCTTCTTTCCTTCCTGCCTTTCTTCTTTCTTTTCAACATAGGTTATATAAATGTGTGAGAGCTATCACTAGTCTACATTAATCATCAGGATTTTCCTGTATATTTCCAATTAAGATGACCCATAATAATATTCTACTGTAATTTTGGAGGGTCCAAAATACTAGATGGCATTTAGTGTTTTGGAAATCATGACAAGTCTAACAGGACTTTAAAAAACCTATCAAGACATCTGATGTGTTTTCTTGCCCATACACTCTTTAATGAGGTCTGCTTGACCCTTTCTTCTTCCCTTCTCTAGTCATGGGTTCTTCACACTGAAAACTAAGCTTTGCATCAGTGTTTGACGAACAGGTGACATAATAAACTGCAGTTACATTTTAAATTCAGCTCAAGATGGTAGATGAGAAATCTAAGATTGTGAAGTGAGATTTAGCATGCTGTTCAGTATGCAACAAATCTGAGTGTTGCTCACACAGGATTCATACCAACAGGCTCCTTCCAAAACCTTTCAATGCAAATTCTAGCAAATGCACACTTGGAAGAAAAATGTTCCATGAAGTTGTATATGTAAATTTATACTTTCAGCATTTATGTATATAATTTCAGGGGAAGTGGGATCAACTTAACATTATTAAACATAGTCCAATGATATTTACAACATAACTTCAGAAACATTTTATTACTAGAAGTATTTTAAAAAGGATGTACCATTTAGGATTTAAGACACACCCCACAAATGAAAAAACAAATGAGATTATAAACAACATTTTTAAAAAAATTATGCCATCTTTTCACTACAAAATCCTCCTGGGGGAAAAATATCTTTTCCTTCATTATTAAAGGATGTTATCAGAGCACAGTGGAATTCTTTCAGATTTAGTCAGAAGGTTCTCTGGAGTTGACAGATCTATTGGAGAATATTTTCTTTGAAAGTCCATGTCCTTTCCCCAGGCCTACATCATATATAAATAAACATTTCAGAAAAGGGGCCATGTTAAGAAAAAGTGGGTTGAAGATTGTAAGACCTGGTTCCTGGGTGCCAAATAATTCACAAGTTGGAATAAGCTGGGTTTCTGTAACACTTCTCTATGACTGCCATTGATACTGAACTATGCCAAGGAACTAAGTCCTACCAAGGAAAAGCAGGAGGAAAACAGGTGTAAGAAAACATTTCCTGTCAGTGTGTCCAGAGATAGCATGAGTCAACAGCGGCTCCTCATGAAGCCATCGATTCGTAACACTGGAGTATCTAGAATGCATCTGGGTCGAATTATTAAAAAGAAAGTTCTTCTCAAGCTAGTTGTAATGGTAGCTAATTTAAAAAATTAATGTTCTGCGATTCTGATAAAAACCTATGTGGTGAACCAACAATAAAGGCGGCTGGAGATATTGGTATGAAATAGTTATTTTTCCTTATATACCTGGACGTTCATGTAAGAAATTATACTTTTGGAAGGTCTGTCATATTCTCAGTGTATAAGAGTTGAATCATTTTTAGAAGTTATTGTCAGAATTTTGCTTTAATAGTGCAATAAAGTGTGCATTCTCTCTCTCTCATTTTCATTCAACAGCCTCTACAAATTGAGCCTGGCTCAAAGGTCTTTCCCTCTTGGAATATGACTCCTCCCCTGTCCCTCTACATAGGCTGTTCTATAACAAATTATTTTGCTGTCTTGATTTTTCAGAGACCTCATGCTAGTAGTAGAGAGCCAGGAGAAAGTGAGATGTCCTATATAAAAGGCCTGCTAGAAAAAGAAATCAGCACTGAGTTCTAAGGATACTGAACAACTTTTTAAAAAACAAGCAAGCCATATTAAACACATTAGTTACAACCAAATTAGATAAAACCATGAAAATTATCCAAGAAGAAAAAGTACATCACCTGTCTAGGTTTAAAATTGCTTAAGGCTGCCATCCAAGGACCATCTATGATAACAAATACAGTAGTCTGTATTGACACAAAGTTTTAGTGATAGACGTAATTACATTCTTCTGCTGGTGGTGTTCTAGAATAAATGGAATATCTGCTGATCAAATCTGAATGCATCCCATAATATTAGCATGTAGGATCCCAGATCTGCAGGCACTATCTCTTTCTCAGATCTACACTTTGAATATTATGTTAGTTAAAATGAGAAGTATGTTAGAAAATGTCTTTTACAAAAGAAATATTGGCTGAGTATGGTGGCTCATGCCTGTAATCCCAACACTCTGGGAGGCCGAGGTGAGAAGATCTCTTGAGCTCAAGAATTTGAGACCAGCTTGGGCAACATATCTATAAAAAATTTTAAAACTTAGCCGGTGTGGTGGTGCACACCTATAGGCACAGCTACTTCAGAGGCTGAATCAAGAGGATCACTTGAGCTTGGGAGTTTGAGGTTGCAGTGAACTATGAACATGGCACTGAACTCCAGTCTGGGCAACAGAGTGAGAACTTGTCTTCAAAAAAATAAAAAAGAAGAAAAAAATAGGAAATATTGTGTTCACATCTGCTATGGTACTCTTTCTTATATAAACTATTTCTTTGCAGTATTCTAGAGGATTTAAGACAAATTTACCACTGAATAATTTCATATGGTATATTATTGCATTAGTATAGTATGTTATTATATAATTAGTATAAGTGACCAGTGCTGCAACAACCACATTCCAAAAAGTATTGTGATCCTCCAAAATTACAATGTCTAAATGACATTATTCTCCTTCATGAGACCATTATACCTTAATTTTCCAGCACCATGAAAATCTACAAATGCCCTCTAAAATATATTTAGAAAACGTGGGGAAAAAATAGATACAGTTTCAGAAGATACATATATTTTGAAAATTAGCCTTTTTGGAATAAATTATTCTTTATGACATATAAATAAACACATTTTTCAGACTGGCGGGGTAACATTTGCATCAGTCAAAATAATTAGATTACTAAAACCTGTAATCTTATTAGAAAAATGGTTTATTCAGAGAATCATTGGAATTATTAGCCTTCAAGCTGCTATAGATTGAATCTGATCAAAATAATTAAGATAATATTATTTCATTTTTCAGTATAATATCTCCTTAGTATTTTTGTTTCTTATTTAATATGTGATTATATTTACTTCTGTGAATAATATGGATGAAGATCATTACAGTGTCAAGATCACTGGGTTCAGAGCACAGAAACCTCAAGTCTATTCTTTTTTCTTAAATACCTGTAAGACTTTAAAGAAGACAGAGTTTCTGGACTCTAATTTCTCTATCTGTAGAATAAATGGGTTAGACCAAATAACTCCTTTCTGCTTATAAATTTTCTAATTATATGACTGAGCTTACACCTGGAAAACAGTCTATCTCCTGTATAAATTAATGATAGAAATGAAAACCACCACGTTTCATGAAATTAACCACATAAATATCAACATCAACTGCTCAGAAGGACTTAAGTGCAAGTATCACAGGAATTCTGAAGCACAGAGAACTAAATATAAGAAATGTAACACTCTTCGTATTTTCAAAGAAGATTTTAATAATATATGTAAACACAGTAGCCTGTTCATAAGAAAAAAGAAAAGGGACGTCTTAGCATATTCAGGGTTCAACCAAAACTACTACTGGAATGTAAGTCAAAGTAATATTCACCTAACTGTCATAATTGGCATGAATAATTTTAAGTAAAACACTTTTATTTGATATTAAATGTGAACAATAAGCCAAAACAGAGAAAATTAATCAATTGATCATTTATTGAAACTGAAATAAAAATATATAATTATTGAAGCCTCTTATATACATAAACCAATCATTGCTTAAATGAGCTGACATACTAGCTCCATAGTTTTATGTCACTAAGGAACTCTTTTGAACACAATAAAGAAACCAGAATTGAGCACAAAGAATGATGAACTGGGAAGTTCATGGCTTTCTATCTACTAATTAGGAGTACAATCATTCAGTCAAACAGCCACTCAACAAACATTTAGCATACAGCTTCTGGATACCAGGTACTGGTGTAGGTGCTAGAGCAACAAGGAAATAGTCCCTGCATTCAGTGAGCTCACAGGCAAGTAAACAAGTAAGTATAAAGACTGCATGACTGATTGGGAGCGGTGGTTCATGCCTGTAATCCCAGCACTTTGGGAGGCCATCGTGGGCAGATCACGAGGTCAAGAGATCGAGACCATCCTGGCCAACATAGTGAAACCCCGTCTCTACTAAAAATACAAAAATTAGCTGGGCACGGTGGTGCACGCCTGTAGTTTCTTGGGAGGCTGAGGCAAGAGAATCAGTTGAACCTGGAAGGTAAAGGTTGCAGTGAGCTGAGATCACACCACTGCACTCCAGCCTGGTGACAGAGTGAGACTCTGTCTCAAAAAAAAAAAAAAAGACTCCATGATAAATGTGTATCTACAAAGGGCACAAAGGAATGAGTAGCTAATCCCCAAAGCCATATGGAGCAGTCAGTATAAGCTTCAGGAAAAGAAACTGAAGTAAAAAGCTAACCTGAATCTGAAAAAAATGAGTAGGTATTTTCCAAGCACGTTTCAGGGGAAAAGTTGCAGGATGCAGAAGTCCTCCCAAGTACAAAAAGAGAATGAACTCTGGACAACTGGCAATTTATGGCACACAGGAATCAGTAAATGTAGGGATGAGAGGCACACAGAAACATGGGCAAAAACAGGAATTTTGACTTTATTCCATAAATCATGGAAAGCCACCAATGGGTTTTAAGTAATAAAATACTAAGACCAGGTTTGCATTTTAGAAAGATCAATTTGATTTCAGTGAGGAGGTCCAAAAATGAGAGCAGCAAGGCCAGATAGAAGTCCTGCTGCAACTAGCTATGGTTAGAGATGCAGACCAAAACTAAGGTGAAATCATTTAGAAGAAAGAACGTGGATATAAGAGCCATTGGTTTGGCCTCTCCACATCATTTTTCTAATTTTATTTTCATTTATTTATTTATTTATTTATTTTTTGAGACAGAGTCTCGCTCTGTCACCCAGGCTGGAGTGCAGTGGCGTGATCTTGGCTCACTGCAAGTTCTGCCTCCCGGGTTCACACTATTCTCCTGCCTCAGCCTCCCGAGTAGCTGGGACTACAGGCACGCGCCACCACGCCCAGCTAATTTTTTCTATTTTTTAGTAGAGATGGGGTTTCACCGTGTTAGCCAGGATGGTCTCGATCTCCTGACCTCGTGATCCACCCACCTCGGCCTCCCAATGTGCTGGGATTACAGGCTTGAGCCACCATGCCCAGCTGGCCTCTCCACATCTTTACTGTTATACTGATAACATGGGGATGAAAATAAATATTATTTGTATTTAAACTATTATTGTTATGTGAAAATTAAACAAATAACATACTATGATAACATCGGAGGTTCAAGAAATATTAAGTCTTGAAAATAGGAAAGATGAAAGGAAGGAAACAGGGAGTGGGGAGGAAAGTAGGAGAAAGGAGAGAATATAGGAATGAGAGAGGAGGAAAATAATAAGAAAGAAGTAGAAAGCTAGGTACGGTGGCTCATGACTGTAATCCCAGCGCTTTGGGAGGCCGAGTCAGGCAGATCACAAGGTCAGGAGTTCAAGACCAGCCTGGCCAATATGGTGAAACCTTGTCTCCACTAAAAATACAAAAATTAGCTGGGTGTGGTGGCAGGCACCTATAGTCCCAGCTACTCGGGAGGCTGAGGCAGGAGAATCACTTGACCCTGGGAGGCAGAGGTTGCAGTGAGCTGAGATCACACCACTGCACTCCAGCCTGGGTGACAGAGAAAGATGCTGTCTCAAAAAAAAAAAAAAGAAAAAAAAAAAAGAAAGAAGTAGAAAAAGATATAGTATTTCTTAATCAGCAGAAGCTACTCTTATTTTTCAATACTCTACCTTTCTAATGTATCACTGACAAGGAAAGGTCTTGAATAATTGACTGAAGTCAGAATAGGTAAGGCACTCTACCTGTGGATACATGAGAGGCCTTAAAAAGTTCATGGAAAATGTATATTATGAAAAAAACTATGCAAAGGTTTCAATTTTGGCAGCAAAATAAACTCATACTAATTTATTATAGCATGTTTGAACAGGATCTAGTTTGAGACAGTAAGAAGGAGTAGACATTAGTTTGAAAAGAGCCCCTAGCAGAGCAATGTAAATTCTGCTAAAATTGAAGCAAGAACAAACATTAGATTATGATGAAGCTTGAGTGAAAGAATGGTGAAATCACTGATGCTTTACAAGAAGCTTGAGGGGACAATGCACCAAAGAAATCAGTAGTTCACAAGCGGACAGCTTTTTTAAAGAAGAAACGAGATGATGTGGAAGATGAAGTCCACAGGGACAGATCATCCATATCAATTTGCAAGGAAAAAAATTAATCTTGTTTGTGCCCTAATTGAAGAGGACTGATAATCAACAGCACAAACAATAGCCAACATCATAGACATCTTAATTGGTTCAGCTTACACAGTTCTGACTAAAAAATTAAAGTTGAACCAACTTTCCACTGCATGGGTGCCAAAAGTGTTGTGCTCAGATCAGCTGCAGACAAGAGGAGAGCTCTCAATGGAAATTTTAAAGAACTAGGGTCAAGATCCTGAAGGATTTCTTTGAAGAATTGTAACAGAAGATAAAACATGGCTTTCCCAGTATGATCCTGAGGGCAAAACACAATCAAAGCAATGGCTACCAAAGGTGGAAGTGGTCCAGTCAAAGCTAAAGGGGATCACTCAAGAGCAAAGGTCACGGCAACAGTTTTTTGGGGACATTCCAGGCATTTTGCTTGTTGACTTTGTGGAAGGTCAAAGAACAATAATATCTGCATATCATGAGAGTGTTTTGAATAAGTTAGTCAAAGTTTTAGGGCAAAATACCTGGGAAAGCTTTAGCAGACAGTCCTCTAACACCACAATGTTTCTGCTCATTCCTGTCATCAAGCAAAGGCAATTTTGTGAGAGTCTCAATGGGAAATTGTCAGGCATCCACCTTACAGCTCTGATTTGGCTCCTTCTGACTTCTTTTTGTTTCCCAATCTCAACAAATGTGGAAAGGGCACCCATTTTTCTTAAGTTAATAATGTATAAGAGACTGCATTGACATTGTTAAGTTCCCAGGACCATCAGTTCTTTAGGGATGAAAACCGAAGATCACATTTTCAATGTTTATCTTTTAACTTCATTTTTCCACAAACTTTTTGAAGTTTCTCCATACAAATGTCTCCATACAAATGAGCACTTGCAAAATAAGCAGAGAGTCTCATTCAATGGACAGAAAGTTCTGTGCCATCTAAAAATTATCTTAAGCAAGTTCAATGTGTAGCAACAGACTGTATTGATAAATATCAGTTAGTTTGACTTCTGCAATGACCATGATGGAGTAACAAGAAATAGACTTTCTCTCCCTCCTGAAACAACCAAAAAAATGGCCAAAATGTATGCCACAAAAGTTTGCAAGACCCTGTAAAGTCAGTCTCAAACAAGGTGAGCCTATCAACTGCCCTAATTTATGCCTGGAGAAAGTTTTCCAGCCCACTACTGCAGGAGAAAAGCCCAAGAGGAGCCCATCGTTCTCCCTGAGCTGAGGGGACAGAGCTGAGAGTCCACAGGAACCATGTTGACATGAGCTCTCAGGACAAGGTTTCCGAGAAGAAGGGGCTGCACAGAAAGAGAACTCCAGAGCTCTGCAAAGGGTCCCCCTAAAGTACATAGCTAAGTAATTGTTAGGACAGGCCTAGAGAAAAGTACCTACGGTTGGGGAAACAACACCCAGATAAGATGAAAAGTAACAGTACACATGCTCACCAAGGTCCAGTAATAGTGCTTATTTTATCAGCCAAACCAGAAACACCTCAAGATTCCCAGGGATACCCAGAAGGATCTTGCCTCACTAGTTGGGAGTGATTAGCTCTAAAATGAGAACTGGTCTGATCCCACCTAATGAATTTTTAAAGCAAGACCAAAAAGAGTCAAACTCTTTCCAACTAAACTTAAATACATACCAATACAAAGATCAAGAATATTTATATATACTTCCAGCACTCAATAAGATAAAAGTCACCATATCTGACATCCAGACACAGTTTAGCAGAGACACAACAGTAACAACAAAAGACAGAAGAACGTGGCTCATAATAAGGAGAAAAATCACTGAGTCAGAACTGATCCAGAGTAAATCAAGGTGCCAGAGTTATCAGTTAAGAACATTCAAATGCTTATTGAAACAGTATTCTATATGTTCTAAAATAGAGACATGCAAGATACACTAAAGGAGGCTGGGCGCAGTGGCTCACGCCTGTAATCTCAGCATTTTGCGAGGCCGAGGCAGGTGGATCACGAAGTCAGGAGTTCAGGACCAGCCTGACCAATATGGTGAAATCCCATCTCTACTAAAAATACAAAAATTAGCGGGGCATAGTAGCATGCGGCTGTAGTCCCAGCTACATGGTAGGCTGATAGCACATTAGTCATTAAAGAAGAAAAGATAGACACCTCTCAAAATAAAATAGAGAGAGAAAATAAATTTTTAAAAAACATGAACAGAGCAATAGTAGACAGTAAATTTCAAGTAACTGAATTTACGTGTAATCTCAGTTCCCAAAGGAGAGGAGAGGGAAGATGTGAAAACATTTGGGACTTTGAGTCAGGCAAAGCTTTCTTTGATATGACCCCACAGCATGATTTATATAATAATATATTGATAAGAAGAACCCATCAAATTTAAAAAAAAGAATCTGCTCTTCAAAAGAATCTATTAAGAGACTGAAAAGACAAGCTGCAGGCTGGGAGAAAATATTTGCAATTCATATATCTGATGAAAGGCTTGCATCAAAAATATATTTTAAAAGCTCAAAATTTAATAATGAAAAACAAACAACCCCATTTAAAACTTGGGTGAAAGACTGGAACAGACATTACAAAGTAGACATTTGTTTGGTAAATAAGCACATATGCTCAACATAATTAATGCTTAGGGCAATGCAAATTAAAACCAAAATGAGACGCCACTATCTATTTTTAAATAGCTAAGATTAGCATGACTGATAACAGCCAAGCACTGGCTTGGATGTGGAGAAGCTGAAACTCTCATACACTGCTGATGGGAATACAAAAAAGTGTAACCTTTGAAAAACAGTTTAAGAGTCCCTTAAAAAGTTAAACATACTTCTGCCGTAAGACTCAGCCATTGCACTCCTGGGTATTTACCCAAGAGAGATAAAAGTAGGTGTTCATATAATGATATCAACACAAATGTTCATAGCACATGTATTCATAATAGCCCAAACTAGAAACAGTCTAAATATCAATCAATACATTAATGAATTAACTTGCTTTATCCGAATTAATTATGGATACATACTATAACATGAATGAATCTCAAAATAACTATACTAAGTGAAACAAGGCAGACTCTAGAGGTAAAACATGCAGAGAAAAAAACATAAAATGTCAGACAAAAAAGTGCATAGTGTAAAATTTTATTTATATACATTTTTTGACTGTATAAATTACTGTCCAGTGACAGAAAGCAGTTTGGTGGTTTTTAAGGGCCAGGAATGAGGGGCCAGAGAAATGTATTATAAAGAGGCATCAGGAAACTGGAGGTGAAGTATATTTCCATCACCTCGATTGTGTGCTGATGGTTTCTAAACTTTCAATATTTTTAGTTTATTATATGTTATACAAAATAAAGCTTGTAATAAAAATCAAAAGATTGAGCCATCCTTATTTTCTCTATAAAAGAGCAGAATTCTCCTTTTAGAGATTTGGAAAGATTATTAAAAGATAAGTTACAAAATACAGTACCTGACACGTATAAAATATTAAATAAATACTAGCCATGCTTAATTATTTTGTTTTAAGTCTATATGAGTCAAGTTTTAGTAGAAATATGGGCTAGAAAAAAAAACGGAAAGCGGGAATCTGTGATCCGACTTGGGCTTATAGAACAGACTGCACTAGTTTGTTCTCATGCTGCTAATAAAGTCATACCCAAGACCGGGTAATTTAGAAAGGAAAGAGGTTTAATGAACTCACAATTCCACATGGCTGGGGAGGCCTCATAGTCACGGCAGAAGGCAAAAAAGAAGCAAAGGCACATCTTAAATGGTAGCAGAGAAGAAAGCTTGTGTAGGGAAACTCCCATTTTAAAAGCATCAGATCTCGTGAGACTTATTCGCTACCAGGAGAACAGTAGGGGGAACCCGCCCCTATGATTCAATGATCTCCACCTGACTCCATCCTTGACATGCGGGGATAATTACAATCAAGGTGAGATTCGGGTGGAGACACAGCCGAATCATATCAATGACTAATGAGAGTTACGTCCAGAACCTAATGAAAACCTGTCTGAGGCCACATTCCCTGTAAAGCAGATTTGAGATAGAGATTTGTGTAGAGAACATTTAACTGGGTAAAATCCTAGGAGCCAACAACTGTGGCGAAAAAGCTGAATTGGACAAAGGGAGTTGAGATGTGAGGCAGTCACAACAAATACCTCAGCTAATCTCAAGGGGGAGCTGAGAAGCAGGGGCGACCCTTCAGAGTTGCCCTAAATTGAGGCAGGAGTATGGAGTTTTAATACCTTTCACTGGCCATTCTTCAGATACGAGTTGTCCCCAAGGATGGACATCAGCTTGACAAGTTATTAATTAGATCTCCTGAGAATAAATTCTAGAGAGAATCAGCTGAGAGGCATGATTTGCCAACACTCCCAATAGCTGGGCAAACTTCAGTTTTGAGGGAGGATTTGGGTCACACACAAAAGTCTCCACAACCAATTATTCATGGGAAATTCTATGTAGGCAGAGCTATTTCATGGCCAGTTAATCAAAACTACATAATCTATTTGGTTAAGCAAAAGAAATTTAAAAGGTAAAATAAAACCTATATATTAACACTCAAAAGTTTTTAATGCATTTGCCTTGCATTTCGTATGTTTTGCCTTGCATTTCATATGTTTTGCCTTGCATTTGTTTATTTGCTTTCAAGAACCTTTAGAGAACAATAATTACTAATATAATATGGAGTAGCACAGCATAGACGAGGGAAGCTAACTCTCTCCCTTTTCCCAGAACCTGGAACAGCTAAAGATCCTAAGCATTGTCAGCTTTGGTATCTGACATAGTTTGGATGTTTGTCCCCTTCAAATCTCACGTTCAAATGTGATCCCCAATGTTGGAGATAGATGCCTCCTGAATGGCTTGGTGCTGTCCTCTTGGTAATGAATGAGTTCTTACCCTGTGAGTTCATGCGATATCTGGTTGTTTAAAAGAGACTGACACCTCCTCCCTGTCTCTCCTGCTTCCTCTCTCACCATGTGATATGCTGGTTTCCCTTCACCTTCCACCATGATTGGAAGGTTCCTGAGGCCCTCCCTGGAAGCAGGTGCCAGTACTATGCTTCATGTACAGCCTTCACAACAAGGAGCCAAATAAACCGCATTTCTTTATAAATTACCCAGCCTCAGGTATTTCTTTATAACAATGCAAATGGGCTAACAGAGTATCATTCATGGACAGTGAGTGTATTAGTCAATTTTCATGCTGCTGATAAAGACATACCCAAGACTGGGTCATTTATAAAGAAAAAGAGGTTTAATGAATTCACAGTTCCACATGGCTGAGGAGGCCTCACAGTTATGGCAGAAGGCGAAAGGCGCATCTTACATGGCAGCAGGCAAACAGCAAATGAGAACCAAGTGAAAGGCGAAAGGGGTTTCCCCTTATAAAACCATCAGATCTCATGAGACTTATTCACTACCACCAGAACAGTGTGGGGAAAACTGCCCCCATGATCCACTTACCTCTCACTGGGTCCCTCCCACAACATGTGAATTATGGGAGCTACAGTGCAAGATGAGATTTCAGTGGGGACACAGCCAAACCATATCAGACAGTAATAACTTTCAATTAAATATAGCTAGACTTTCTGTCAGTGGGTCACAGCAGTCTAGAGAACACATTGAAAAACTCTGGGAACAGCAGATATAGAGGTCAGATCTAGAGATTTTGAACAAAGTTTAGTGCTACAATGCATTGGTGACCACAGACAAAAGGTGTCTGTTGTTGTTATAGTTTGTTTTCTGTCTTGTTTTTCATCATGGGAGGACAAAAAGAAAAAATGGGGGCAATGGTGAAGGAGAAATGAAAAAGACCTGCTTTTCTATGGGTGGAAGCGACTAAACGAGAGAATAAATTTGGATCACACAACAAATGCAAATCAAGTTAGAAGCATGAAAGGCATGATTAAGGCCATGGTTCTAATAGAGATCAGCCAGCGGAACCAGGATCATGCCACACCGAGAGAGGCTGCAGAGCCATTGCCTTCTCTCCTGTCAAAGCTAAATTAATGAAATGGAACTCACAGAAGCACTATGTAATCAAATATTGGTGGGACACAAGCAAATTCTGAAAAAGTTTCATTGATCAGTGATAATATCTTTTGGTGTAAATATCTCCTCAAAACATTTCAGGAAAAAAAAATAAAGCTATAATTTTACTTTAGAAATATTTAACTTTGTTATACTAGTTTACTTATTTTTTACCTAATACTTCTGATATATTGTTATGTAGGTTAAAGATGCTCGATTCATGCCACTGTGGAAACCACACATAATTTAGGCAATAA
Organism: Gorilla gorilla gorilla; assembly: GCF_029281585.2. NCBI lineage: Eukaryota > Metazoa > Chordata > Mammalia > Primates > Hominidae > Gorilla > Gorilla gorilla. The sequence goes on from NC_073230.2 coordinate 6,286,004, forward strand.
TGCAAATTCTTTTCAAATTCTTTTATCAGTGTATTCACTTTATTTTTATTTCAAACACAATACAAAATTACAGGATGCTATCAAAGTGATGCTACAAAACCCCACTAAAATTTTTTCAATTCTTCAAATCACACACTTACACACACACACACACACACACCACATGCATTCCCCGTACAGACCTTTTTTTGGGGGGCCTGAGTAAATAATTGCATTTTATTTTCAATTTTTCATTTTGAAATAATTAAAGACTTACCAAAAATGTTGCAAAACTACGTGCCTTTTTGAAGTAAAGTCTTGAAAAAGTTGTTTGGTATATCCTTTATAGTAATAAAAGAAAACACGTGTATATTCTGTTGATTAAAGGCATGCTGAGATCGTCAGACATGTGACTTCATCAGAGACTCCAATATAGAGCGCAGCTGTAACGACATCCTAAGAGTGTTCTAACTGAAATGTGTTGGAAGAAGGTTCTAATTTTTTTCAACCCTTCTCAAGTTGGCACTCAGCAGATTTCCACTCTATAAAAGTAACTCCTGCTCTGCAACTAATGTTCACAGATAAGCTCCAAACATATTTACAGCTCCATTTAAGTATAATGTACACACAGTAAAATTCACCCTTTTCAATGTGCAATTTAATGGGTTATGGCAGATGAATATCATCATTTGACCACAATCATGATCAAGATACAGAAAATCTGCATCATCACAAAACGTTTTCTTTTGCTGTTTTGCATTTGATCTTTTCTCCATTCCTGAACACAGGCAACCACTAATCTGCTTCTGTTTCTACAGTTTGCATTTTCTAGAGTATCCTATTAGTGGAATGATACATTGGTGTCTTTCATGTCTAGCTTCTTTCACTGAGCATAATGCTTTTGATATTCATTTATATTGCTGTTGTATCAGTTTGCTCCTTTTTATTGTTGAGTGGTACTCCATCTACAACTGGTTTATCCATTTACAAGTTGATGGACACATCTGCTATGAACTTCAAGGATGAGGCTTGGTACGGATATGTTTTTATTTATTTTGAGTCGCAGTGGAATTATTTGGCTATATGATCAGTACTAAGTTTAACATTAAAAGAAACTGCCAAACTGCTTTCCAAAATGTCTGTACCATTTTGAAGTCCCACTAGCCAGGTGTGAATAGCAATTCTTCACATCATGTGGTATGGTCAGTTCTGCTCGTGTCAGCCACTCCAGTGGGTGTACAGTGGTACCTCAATGTGGTTTTAACTTGCATTTCCCTGATGACGGGTAACGTTAAGTATCTTTTCATTTGTGTATTGGACATCATCTCTTTTTAAATTAAAATATCTGTACAAATATTTGGCCCATTTAGGTCAAAATATTACGTTAAATGAGTTATTTGTGTTTTGTTATTTAGTTTTTTAGTTATGTGTACATTCTAGATGAAAGTTCTTTATCAGACATATTTAAAATTATTCTGTCCCAATCTGTGGTTTGCCTTTTCATTTTTTGATGCTATGTTTTAAGTTGCAAAAGTCTTAATTTCATGAAGTCCAACTTACTATTTTTTTCCATTTTCATCCATCCTTTTCTTATCTAAAAAATTTTTAGCTATAGTAAGATTATTAAAAATTTTTCCTATTCAGTAAGCTTTATACATTTTATATTTACATTATGTATAAAATACATGTTGAGTTAATTTGAGGATATGGTGTGAGGTAATTCTGAAGTTCATATTCTCCATTTAATATCCAATTTTAATAGTACCATCTTTATAAAGACATTGATTTCCTTATTGAAATATTTTGGCAACTTTGGCCATGTAAGGCAGGATATATTTCTAAATTATTTATTCTGTTTCACTGATATATATGTCTTCTTCATGCCAGTAAGTTTACTGTACTGTTTAGTGTAGCTTTATAATATGTCTTGAAATTTGGAAAGTTTTCCAACTTTATTCTTCTTTCTAAAACATGCTCTGGCTATTCTAGGACTTCTGCATTTAAAAAAAAAAATTAGAATCAGCTTTGTAATTTCTCCAAAAAGGCCTATAGGTTTGACTGGGATTGTGCCAAATCTGGAGATCAGTTTCAGAAGAATTATCATCTAATAAGTATGACATGTATATTTACCAATGAACTTGATACATATTTCTACCTATTCAATCTCTCGTATTAGTGATTTAGAAATTTTGGATCAGCATACCTTTTATTAAATTTATTCTGAATTATTTTATTATTTTTGAGGCTATTATAAGTTAAATTGCTTACATAATTTTATTTTCTAATTGGTGTTGATTGTGTATAGAAACACAATTGATTTTATTTATTGATCTTTCATCCTACAACTTTGTTAAATTCACTTCATACCTCTAGCACACTTCTGCAGATGCCTAAGGATTTTCTATGTATATGTTTACATCACATGAGAATAGTATTTTTCTTTCTTCCCAACTTGGGTGTCACTTATTTCTTATTTTCTTTTCTTTTCTCTTTATTTCTTTCTTCTTTCTGCCCATTCCTCCTTCCTTCCCTTCTTTCTTTCTCCCTGTTTTAGAATCAGTTTTGTAATTTATCCAAAAGGACCTATAAGGTTTCATGGGAATTCCACTGAATCTAGAGATCAATTTCAGGAGAATTATCATCTCATAAGTATTAAATATTTATCAATGAACTTGGTATATATTTCCACTTATTTAATATTGAATGCAATACTTTAAAGAACTAGGGAGAGAGGACATCATTGCATTTTTCATAATCTTATGTAGAAAGTATTAAGGCTTTCACCATTTTAAGTAAGATGTTTGCTATAGATTTTTTGTAAACACATAATCAGTTTGAAAATGTACTTTTCTATCCTCAGTTTGCTGGGAGTTTTTAATTTAAAAAATGTGTTACATTTTGTAAATTCCTTTTTTGCATCTATTGAGAGTGTCACGTGATTTTTCTTTTTTCTGTCAGCATGGTAGATTTTCAGTTGTTGAAACCAACTTGAGATAAACCCCACTTGGTTAAAACACATTATCATTTTTAAATATTCCTAGACTCAATTTGCTAATATTGTATTAAGAATGTTGCATCTAAGTTCATAATGGTTATCAGTCTGTCATTTTTGAGTTGTGATATCTGTATTTGTTTCTGATATCGAGAGAATCCACGTAAAACATCTACTTCTGTCATCAGTAATAATCTGACCAGGGATAACACCAACAGTTAGAGAGGAACCTGTCATTACCTGTGGCAGCAGAGATATCAGAGATTCCAAAAAGAAAAGCAAGGTTAAAATTTCAAATATAATCACATGAAATATCAGAAAGCCAGGGGATAGAAATATAGGAGAGCAAAATCTTAGAGGTCAAAACAAGTAGTTAAGTACTGCACATGATAATAAAAAGTAAAATCTTTTCCTAAGGCAGAGCCTGGCTGCTGCCTAGCTTCTTTGACAATTCTTGGTAGGCTTTCATGGCTTTATAAGGGCTTATACTTTAGGTAAAGTTATAGTCAGGGAAACGGTGGGTGTAGGTTGGCTCTGTAGAAATGAAGCATTACAGGAGCACTGCAGTGAGAAAGAAACTGATACTGATGATACTTCGGTCACACTAATAATACATGCTAATGATAATCATAGCAATCATGGTAATGACAGAAAATATATATATAATATTAACATGCTTCTATTTGCACATATACATATGTGAATAGAAACATTGATTTAAAGACATGAAAGTATAGAAATAGCCTACACCTGATAAAGATATGCTCATACACAATAACAAACATCAGTATAAACAGAGATTTTGATGTATCACAGAATTCTCCAATAGATCACAATTTTGACACTATGGGAAGTGTCATTTTCAGAACTTTTCTTTATCTCCATTATCTCCATTCTCTATTTCCAACATTCCTGGAGACTGAACTCAAGGATCAGTAAATATTCTCAACCTTAACCATAGCAGACTTCATTCATCCCATATAGGCTTGTTCTTTTTCCCCATTGACAGAAGGCATTGTACCATGAAATATACAACATATCTCTGACACACCTGACGAAAACAAACAATGGGGAAAGATTGACTATTTAATCAATGGTGATGGGAAAACTGGCTAGCCATATGAAGAAAGCTGAAACTGGACCCCTTCCTTACAGCTTATAAAATAATTAACTCAAGATGGATTAAAGACTTAAACATAAGATCTAAAACCATAAAAACTCTAGAAGAAAACCTAGCCAATACCATTCAGAACATAGGCATAGGCAAAGACTTCATGACTAAAACACCAAAAGCAGTGGCAACAAAAGCCAAAATTGAGAAACGGGATCTAATTAAACTAAAGATAGCTTCTGCACAGCAAAAGACACTATCATCGGAGTGAACACACAACCTACAGAGTGGGAGAAAATTTTTGCAATCTATCCATCTAACAAAGGGCTAATATCCAGAATCTACAAGGAACTTAAACAAATTTACAAGAAAAAAACAACCCCATCAGAAAGTGGGAAAAGGATATGAACAGACACTTCTCAAAAGAAGACATTTATGCGGCCAATAAACACATGAAAAAAAGCTCATCATAGGCTGGGCGTGGTGGCTCACGCCTGTAATCCCATCACTTTGGGAGGCCAAGGCGAGTGGATCACAAGGTCAGGAGTTTGAGACTTGCCTGGCCACTATGGTGAAACTCTGTCTCTACCAAAAACACACAAAAAAACTTTAGCCAGGCGTGGTGGTATATATCTGTAATCCCAGCTACTCAAGAGGCTAAGGCAGGAGAATTGCTTGAACCCATTAGGTGGAGGTTGCAGTGAGCCGAAATTGTGCCACTGCACTCCACCCTGGGTGACAGAGTGAGGCTGTCTCGAAGAAAAAAAAAAAAAAAAGCTCATCACCCCTGGTCCAATGAGATACCATCTCGCACCAGTTAGAATGGCAATCATTAAAAAGCCAGGAAACAACAGGTGCTAGAGAGGATGTGGAGAAATAGGAATGCTTTTACACTGTTGGTGGGAGTGTAAATTAGTTCAACCATTGTGGAAGACAGTGTAGCAATTCCTCAAGGATCCAGAACTAGAAATACCATTTGACCTAACAGTCTCATCACTAGGTACACATCCAAAGGATTATAAATCATTCTACTATAAAGACACATTCACACATATGTTTATTGCAGCACTATTCACAAGAGCAAAGACTAGGAAGCAACCCAAATGCCCATCAATGATAGACTGGATAAAGAATATGTGGCACATATAAACCATGGAATACTATGCAGCTATAAAAAAGGATGGATTAATGTCTTTTGCAGAGACATGGATGAAGCTGGAAACCATCATTCTCAGCAAACTATCACAAGAACAGAAAACCAAACACCACATGTTCTCACTCATAAGTGGGAGTTGAACAATGAGAACACATAGACACAGGGAGGGGAACATCACACACTGGGGCCTGTCAGTGGGTAGGAAGGAAAGAGGAGGGATAGCATTAGGAGAAATACTTAATGTAGATGACGGGTTGATGGGTGCAGCAAACCACAACAGCACATGTATACCTATTTCACAAAACTGCAAGTTCTGCATATGTATCCCAGAACTTAAAGTGTATGTATGTGTGTATATATATATACACACAAATGTAAATGTAAATGTAAATAAATTGAAAATGGTAAAAATAGAAATATGTTTCCTACACAAATAGTGACATAATAAAGCAAGATAGAATGTATGTTTGAGTTAAAAAAAAATTTGCTTAGAAGACAACTTGAATTCCATTCCAAGGAACTAGTTTTCAAAAGTTTACAACCAGATTTCAGTTTGGCAAAAGGCAACAATGCTGTTTTGAAAATAATTTCTGAAAAGAGCTTCCCCAGCAGTTCCAAATGGCAGTCCTGATACAAGGAAGTAGGGGCAATTTTGTTACCACCAGGAACATTGAATTTATTTTCAGACCTTGAAATTCTGGGAGGCCCTCGAATAATAATCAACTACAATATTTTACTTTACATAGAAATATTGTTTTAATGTTAATATAAAAGCTTGTATATGAACTAAAATTGTCAATCTGCCACTTTTAAGAAAGAAGAATCCATTATGTCCCTAATCTATAGTGAGTTGATATGTTCCATAAGCAGTTCTGGAAGGAGGCTACACTTAGAGCATAAATTGGTATAGATCGCTTTGCTCTCACAGATAGCGACACAATATTTTCTGCTGAATGGGAAAAAGTTTGAAGGCATAAATCAAGATAAAGCAATCATCTGACAAAGAATTACAAAGAGGCCCCATACCTTTTTCTTAGTGAACGCCATGTGACACATTGATTTTCCACTGAAGATAAAAGCCAAAATCATGTGTCATCAATAGAAAGCAAGCAAAACTATTTGGTTCAATATGTTATGGTACTGAACCAAAAAAAATCTTGCAGAGAAAAGACAAATCTAAAATGTTGCACATGATTCAAACAAGTCTGGATCAGAAGAGACATTTCAGAGGTCACCGCTAGAGAGTCAAGGATACATTAGAGAGAAATAAACTCCTGCTTTTTTGTTTATCTACTTACATACACAGATACTGTCTGATGAAGATGATTGATATCAGGTATGGTATTTGACGGTATAGTCATTTACAAAATAATTCATCCCTTATGATCTAATGCAATTTTCTTCATATTACACGTGTATATTTAAATACTTCCTTGTGAAGTGGAGGCTAGCCAGGCTGCTGTTAGCATATCCAGTACATTTCTGCAAATTCCAAAATGGCAAATCCCACAGTTGAAATTTCAACCTCTCTAGCGTCCCTCGGCTGGAGTGCATAATCACGGCAAAAGTCTGCAACATCAGAGGTGGCCGCCACAGACACAAAGTCTATGTTTCTCATTCCATTCTACCAAATCTATTCAGCAGTCTGGGTGAGGGGGCTTGGCAGTATCTATGAGCAGAAAGCATTCAAATGGCTGGTATATGTGCTTCCGGGGAAACTAAGGGAAAAAAAGAGAGAGGGAGGGAGGGAGGGAACAAGAAAGAAGAAGGAAACTCAAGGAGAGAGGAAGGGAAGGAGGCTGGCAAGAAGGGATGGAGGGAGCAAGGGAGGGAGGAATAAAGGAAGGAAGTTACACCAAGTTTCAAAACTGGCCACGGACTGAGAAGGATTAAGAGGCAAACGGGATTGAAAGCATTTATGTTCATACTCGGTATTTTTCTTACCCATTCTTGCAAATTAGTAATTTAAAAATTTTCATTTCCACAAATCCACGTGTTTTCTTGTTCCTCTCTCTCCGCTCTTTTTCCTTCTTTCCTTCCTGCCTTTCTTCTTTCTTTTCAACATAGGTTATATAAATGTGTGAGAGCTATCACTAGTCTTCATTAATCATCAGGATTTTCCTGTATATTTCCAATTAAGATGACCCATAATAATATACTACTGTAATTTTGGAGGGTCCAAAATACTAGATGGCATTTAGTGTTTTGGAAATCATGACAAGTCTAACAGGACTTTAAAAAACCTATCAAGACATCTGATGTGTTTTCTTGCCCATACACTCTTTAATGAGGTCTGCTTGACCCTTTCTTCTTCCCTTCTCTAGTCATGGGTTCTTCACACTGAAAACTAAGCTTTGCATCAGTGTTTGACGAACAGGTGACATAATAAACTGCAGTTATATTTTAAATTCAGCTCAAGATGGCAGATGAGAAATCTAAGATTGTGAAGTGAGATTTAGCATGCTGTTCAGTATGCAACAAATCTGAGTGTTGCTCACACAGGATTCATACCAACAGGCTCCTTCCAAAACCTTTCAATGCAAATTCTAGCAAATGCACACTTGGAAGAAAAATGTTCCATGAAGTTGTATATGTAAATTTATACTTTCAGCATTTATGTATATAATTTCAGGGGAAGTGGGATCAACTTAACATTATTAAACATAGTCCAATGATATTTACAACATAACTTCAGAAACATTTTATTACTAGAAGTATTTTAAAAAGGATGTACCATTTAGGATTTAAGACACACCCCACAAGTGAAAAAACAAATGAGATTATAAACAACATTTTAAAAAAAAATTATGCCATCTCTTTCACTACAAAATCCTCCTGGGGGAAAAATATCTTTTCCTTCATTATTAAAGGATGTTATCAGAGCACAGTGGAATTCTTTCAGATTTAGTCAGAAGGTTCTCTGGAGTTGAGAGATCTATTGGAGAATATTTTCTTTGAAAGTCCATGTCCTTTCCCCAGGCCTACATCATATATAAATAAACATTTCAGAAAAGGGGCCATTTTAGGAAAAAGTGGGTTGAAGATTGTAAGACTGGTTCCTGGGTGCCAAATAATTCACAAGTTGGAATAAGCTGGGTTTTTGTAACACTTCTCTATGACTGCCATTGATACTGAACTATGCCAAGGAACTAAGTCCTACCAAGGAAAAGCAGGAGGAAAACAGGTGTAAGAAAACATTTCCTGTCAGTGTGTCCAGAGATAGCACGAGTCAACAGCGGCTCCTCATGAAGCCATCGATTCGTAACACTGGAGTATCTAGAATGCATCTGGGTCGAATTATTAAAAAGAAAGTTCTTCTCAAGCTAGTTGTAATGGTAGCTAATTTAAAACATTAATGTTCTGCGATTCTGATAAAAACCTATGTGGTGAACCAACAATAAAGGCGGCTGAAGATATTGGTATGAAATAGTTATTTTTCCTTATATACCTGGACGTTCATGTAAGAAATTATACTTTTGGAAGGTCTGTCATATTCTCAGTGTATAAGAGTGGAATCATTTTTAGAAGTTATTGTCAGAATTTTGCTTTAATAGTGCAATAAAGTGTACATTCTCCCTCTCTCATTTTCATTCAACAGCCTCTACAAATTGAGCCTGGCTCAAAGGTCTTTCCCTCTTGGAATATGACTCCTCCCCTGTCCCTCTACATAGGCTATTCTATAACAAATTATTTGGCTGTCTTGATTTTTTCAGAGACCTCATGCTAGTAGTAGAGAGCCAGGAGAAAGTGAGATGTCCTATATAAAAGGCCTGCTAGAAAAAGAAATCAGCACTGAGTTCTAAGGATACTGAACAACTTTTTAAAAAACAAGCAAGCCATATTAAACACATTAGTTACAACCAAATTAGATAAAACAATGAAAATTATCCAAGAAGAAAATGTACATCACCTGTCTAGGTTTAAAATTGCTTAAGGCTGCCATCCAAGGACCATCTATGATAACAAATACAGTAGTCTGTATTGACACAAAGTTTTAGTGATAGACGTAATTACATTCTTCTGCTGGTGGTGTTCTAGAATAAATGGAATATCTGCTGATCAAATCTGAATGCATCCCATAATATTAGCATGTAGGATCCCAGATCTGCAGGCACTATCTCTTTCTCAGATCTACACTTTGAATATTATGTTAGTTAAAATGAGAAGTATGTTAGAAAATGTCTTTTAGAAAAGAAATATTGGCTGAGTATGGTGGCTCATGCCTGTAATCCCAACACTCTGGGAGGCCAAGGTGAGAAGATCTCTTGAGCTCAAGAATTTGAGGCCAGCTTGGGCAACATATCTATAAAAAATTTTAAAAATTAGCCGGTGTGGTGGTGCACACCTATAGGCACAGCTACTTCAGAGGCTGAATCAAGAGGATCACTTGAGCTTGGGAGTTTGAGGTTGCAGTGAACTATGAACATGGCACTGAACTCCAGTCTGGGCAACAGAGTGAGAACTTGTCTTCAAAAAAATAAAAAAGAAGAAAAAAATAGGAAACATTGTGTTCACGTATGCTATGGTACTCTTTCTTATATAAACTATTTCTTTGCAGTATTCTAGAGGATTTAAGACAAATTTACCATTTAATAATTTAATATGGTATATTATTGCATTAGTATAGTATGTTATTATATAATTAGTATAAGTGACCAGTGCTGCAACAACCACATTCCAAAAAATATTGTGATCCTCCAAAATTACAATGTCTAAATGACATTATTCTCCTTCATGAGACCGTTATACCTTAATTTTTCAGCACCATGAAAATCTACAAATGCCCTCTAAAATATATTTAGAAAACGTGGGAAAAAAATAGATACAGTTTCAGAAGATACATATATTTTGAAAATTAGCCTTTTTGGAATAAATTATTCTTTATGACATATAAATAAACACATTTTTCAGACTGGCGGGGTAACATTTGCATCAGTCAAAATAATTAGATTACTAAAACCTGTAATCTTATTAGAAAAATGGTTTATTCAGAGAATCATTGGAATTATTAGCCTTCAAGCTGCTATATATTGAATCTGATCAAAATAATTAAGATAATATTATTTCATTTTTCAGTATAATATCCCCTTAGTATTTTTGTTTCTTATTTAATATGTGATTATATTTACTTCTGTGAATAATATGGATGAAGATCATTACAGTGTCAAGATCACTGGGTTCAGAACACAGAAACCTCAAGTCTATTCTTTTTTCTTAAATACCTGTAAGACATTAAAGAAGACAGAGTTTCTGGACTCTAATTTCTCTATCTGTAGAATAAATGGGTTAGACCAAATAACTCCTTTCTGCTTATAAATTTTCTAATTATATGACTGAGCTTACACCTGGAAAACAGTCTATCTCCTGTATAAATTAATGATAGAAATGAAAACCACCATGTTTCATGAAATTAACCACATAAATATTAACATCAACTGCTCAGAAGGACTTAAGTGCAAGTATCACAGGAATTCTGAAGCACAGAGAACTAAATATAAGAAATGTAACACTCTTCGTATTTTCAAAGAAGATTTTAATAATATATGTAAACACAGTAGCCTGTTCATAAGAAAAAAGAAAAGTGACGTCTTAGCATATTCAGGGTTCAACCAAAACTACTACTGGAATGAAAATCAAAGTAATATTCACCTAACTGTCATAATTGGCATGAATAATTTTAAGTAAAACACTTTTATTTGATATTAAATGTGAACAATAAGCCAAAACAGAGAAAACTAATCAATTGATCATTTATTGAAACTGAAATAAAAATATATAATTATTGAAGCCTCTTATATACATAAACCAATCATTGCTTAAATGAGCTGACATACTAGCTCCATAGTTTTATGTCACTAAGGAACTCTTTTGAACACAATAAAGAAACCAGAATTGAGCACAAAGAATGATGAACTGGGAAGTTCATGGCTTTCTATCTACTAATTAGGAGTACAATCATTCAGTCAAACAGCCACTCAACAAACATTTAGCATACAGCTTCTGGATACCAGGTACTGGTGTAGGTGCTAGAGCAACAAGGAAATAGTCCCTGCATTCAGTGAGCTCACAGGCAAGTAAACAAGTAAGTATAAAGACTGCATGACTGATTGGGCGCGGTGGCTCATGCCTGTAATCCCAGCACTTTGGGAGGCCAACGTGGGCAGATCACGAGGTCAAGAGATCGAGACCATCCTGGCCAACATAGTGAAACCCCATCTCTACTAAAAATACAAAAATTAGCTGGGCACGGTGGTGCACGCCTGTAGTTACTTGGGAGGCTGAGGCAAGAGAATCAGTTGAACCTGGAAGGTAAAGGTTGCAGTGAGCTGAGATCACACCACTGCACTCCAGCCTGGTGACAGTGTGAGACTCTGTCTCAAAAAAAAAAAAAAAAAAAAAAAGACTCCACGATAAATGTGTATCTACAAAGGGCAGAAAGGAATGAGTAGCTAATCCCCAAAGCCATATGGAGCAGTCAGTATAAGCTTCAGGAAAAGAAACTGAAGTAAAAACTAACCTGAATCTGAAAAAAATGAGTAGGTATTTTCCAAGCACGTTTCAGGGGAAAAGTTGCAAGATGCAGAAGTCCTCCCAAGTACAAAAAGAGAATGAACTCTGGACAACTGGCAATTTATGGCACACAGGAATCAGTAAATGTGGGGATGAGAGGCACACAGAAACATGGGCAAAAACAGGAATTTTGACTTTATTCCATAAATCATGGAAAGCCACCAATGGGTTTTAAGTAATAAAATACTAAGACCAGGTTTGCATTTTAGAAAGATCAATTTGATTTCAGTGAGGAGGTCCAAAAATGAGAGCAGCAAGGCCAGATAGAAGGTCCTACTGCAACTAGCTATGGTTAGAGATGCAGACCAATACTAAGGTGAAATCATTTAGAAGAAAGAACGTGGATATAAGAGCCATTGGTTTGGCCTCCCCACATCATTTTTTTAATTTTATTTTCATTTATTTATTTATTTATTTTTTTTTGAGACAGAGTCTCGCTCTGTCACCCAGGCTGGAGTGCAGTGACATGACCTCAGCTCATAGCAGCCTCAACCTCCCAGGCTCAGGCAGTTCTCCGACTCAGCCTCCTGAGTAGCTGGGAACACAGGTGCATGCCACCACACCTGGATAATTTTTTAAAAAATTTTTTTGAGATGGGGTCTCCTCATGTTGCCCACGCTGGTCTGAGGCCTCAAGGGTCCTCCTGCCTTGGCCTCCCAAAGTGCAGGGATTACAAGTGGTAAGCCACAGTGCTTGGCCATGTCCCTATTTTATTTTATTTTATTTATTTATTTATTTGGAGACAGAGTCTTGCTCTATACCCCAGGCTGGAGTGCAGTGGTGCGATCTCAGCTCACTGCAACCTCCACCTCCTGGGTTCAAGCAATTCTTATGCCTCAGCTTCCTGAGTAGCTGGGATTACAGGTGCCTGCCACCATATCCAGCTACTGTTTGTATTTTTAGTAGAGATGGGGTTTTGCCATGTTGGCCAGGCTGGTTTTGAACTCCTGACCTCAAGTGATCCACCTGCCTGGGCCTCTCAAAGTACTGAGATTACAGGCGTGAGCCACTGCACCTGGCCCGTGTCCTTATTTTAGATATAAGAAATGTGAGGTTGAAAGAGGAGTGACATGTAATTTTTCAGTGCTCATTATTATTGTCACGATTCTAACCCAAACCTGATGGCAAAGCCTATCCTCTTAAAAATTATACAGCTTCTATTAAGTTAAATCATTAATAATTATAACAATTTTTAAACAGCTATTCTATACCAAGCATTGTGCTATGTGTTTTTAATGGAAGGTGATACAAAACCAAAACATGTATGACCACGGGACACATTCTGGAAATAGGTGTTACACCACACAATAATAATTGCTGTTAAGTCCACCACATTGACTCTTCTTGTTCCTTCAAAGATTTTTTTTTCCTCTAGATTTTGTGCCCCTGCTGAAAGTTGCATGAAGGAGGACAAAAGTTAATTGAGTATTCTAGTATGTTGGCTTAGGTTCATAGAGGTTGTCCTTTCTTTGATTAAGCGTTTGCTATAAACTCCAAATTCATGAATACTCTATTCTCTATTTTGGAACAGGTTCTGTAACGTTGTAATTCTTTTGAGTTTCAGGCTTTTCCATGCATTCTAATGGTTATGTGTTTGAAGTTATCATAAGGTTGAAGCAATTAAACTCTAGACTTCATCAATAGTTAATAGTCATTAATTATTTAAAATAAAATATACAATAGTAAGGGAATGTTTGCAAAAGTACCATAAAATTATTTTAAAGCTGTCTATATAAATGAATAGAAATAATTAACTCTTTTAAAAATGCCAATACATAAATAAAGAAATCATTATTGTATTTGGAATAAGAATAATTAATTACTCTATTCTACTCATGGCTTAAAGGGTCTCCTGAGATCTAGACGATGCAGATATTATTGGTAGACAATTCCTCATGGGTCTCTTATGCTTCTGCACAGGTTATGAGCAGGGCCATTAACTGCCCCTTTGTTCCAGGCTATCCTTTCAAGGATATCTAAATAGTAGAGCTATGAAAGACAGATAGTAACTCCCTCTACAACAGAAGGCAAGTTATTATCCTGTAGAATAAAGATAATGTCTCCTTCTAAAGAAAAGGTCAGACAAGTTTATTTGCAGCCCATCATAAAAGATTTTAGTTCCATAAGTTTAGGCCTCTTTAGCGGTGATACAAGCCTGCTTCATGTGTACATCTATCTACCTGGGCACCTTTCTGTTGGTCCCTTTCTCAGGGCACATGGGGAGAAAGAAGAACCAATGCAAATATGTTGCTCACAACATTTGCTATACCATTAGTAATAAAGTCATCTGTCTGTGACACAGGAATCTCACCTCTTGTGTCAGCATCCACGAAACAGTGGCAGGCTAACTTGTTTCCTTATCAGTCAGGTAAAATTTTAGATCCTTCACAATACTTGACGCTATATTAAATATCTATGTATACTACCACTTTGCAGTGAGCCAAGATCATGCCACTGCACTACAGCCTGGGCGACAGAGACTCTGTCTCAAAAAAATAAAAAAGGAAAGCTTAGACTCTAGTGTGGGAAATTCATAAGCAAGTAAGCAATCATGAGAGAGTAAAAACCACTATGTGCTCATTCATTCATTATTCATTCATTCGACAAAAACTTAGCAAATACATGCTATATGTCTGCACAAGTATAAAGTCTAAGAGCACAGCAGGGAAAAGAAAGAAAACCTCTGTCCTCATGGATTTTACATATGAAAGCCAGGGGGGTGTGGACATTAGTGGAGACAACAATAAAAACACAAGATAAATAAGTAATGGTAAAAGGGCTAATAAAAAATAAAATAAGAATATTGAAAATGTTAGAGCAAAGGGCTGTGATTTTATCAATGATCAAGGAAGACTTTATAGAAAAGTTGGCAACTAGGTAAATGGCTGAAGGAGGTAGGTGAGGAAGCAAGTTGTGCAGCTATGCCGGTAAAGGACACCCACCACTAAGGGAATCACAGGGACAAAGCCTTGAGGCCATAGCATGCTTCTCATGTTTCAGATGTATTCAGAGACCAGGGTGACACAAGGACAATGAGTGAGGGTAGAATAAGAAGATATTATATTAGACAGTCACTTCAATTTTTTTGGCTATGATTTTGAATGAGATGGGAACCAATTGGGATGTTTTAAGCAGAGATGTGACAACATCTGACTTCACTGAAGAGAGTGGAGGACAAAAAAGGAAGGGGAAGAATACTGCAAAAATCCAGACAAGAAATGAGAATTCGAGGTCACGGTGTGATATAGTTTGGCTCTGTGTTCCCACCAAAATCTCATCTTGAATTGTAATTCTCATATGTTGAGAGAGGGACCTGGGGGGACAAGATTGGATCATGGGGGTGATTTCCCCCCATGCTGTTCTCGTTATAGTGAGTGAATTCTCATGAGATCTGATGGTTTAAAAGTTGTGCTTCTCCTTTCATTCTCTCTCTCTCCTGCCACCATATAAGACGTGCCTTGCTTCCCCTTCACCTTCTGCCATGATTGTGAGTTTCCTGAGGCCTCCCAAGCCATGCAGAACTGTGAGTCAATTAAACTTCTCTCCTTTATAAATTACCCAGCCTCAGGCCGTTCTTTAGAGCAGTGTGAAAACAGACTAATTCAGGGTGGTAGCAATGAAGAAAAAAATAAACCATTTTGGAGATACTTTGAAACCAGACATGACAGGATTAATTGATATCAAAGTTGTAGTATGAGAAAAACAGAAGTTAAGGATTTCAAAGTCTTTAACCTAAGCATTTGGAACAATGGAGGTACCATTTATGAAGTGGGGAAGACTGTGGGGAGGCAGGTTTGGAGGTGGTTGAGGGAAACAGAATCTCAATTTTGGACATGTTGCACTTGCTGTTCCTATTAGGTATTCAAGTGATCATGTCAGGTCAAGAGCTGTATGTATGAATCCAGAGTTCACATGAGGAGGTTAGGCTGGAGATATAAATTAGAAAATTATCAAAGTGACAAAAAGAAGGCATAAAAATAGGAGAAAAAAAACAAAGAGTTGTGCCCCATGCCATGGGAGCCAAGTCAAGTTTAAGTATTTGAAGGAGGAGGGTGATACCATCTGTGTCAAATGAAGATTGAGAATAGGTCACCGGATCTAGGTCACTGGTAGCTTGGATAAGAAGAGTTTCTGTTGAATGGTGACAGCCAGAGCCTCACTGGACTGAGTTAAAAAGAGATTCAGAAGAGAAAGTTTAAAGAAAGTGAATACAGTGAATTCTTTTGAGTAATATAAAAGAAAGGAGGAAAATGTAAAGGAAATGAGAGAAAAATGGTATGTTAGCAGGAAGGAGAAATTAGATCAAGAGAAGATATTTTTAAGATGTGAGAGGGAAAAACATTTTTTTTCTTTCTTATAGAAAAGACTGGTAGACAGAAGAACTTTCAGGAGTAATGCTGTTGAACAGGCAAATAGAGAGGGGTTCTACACAAAAGAAACACGGACAGTTTACTTCGGGTACAGGAGAAAAGACTGACTTTACAAGTGGGTAGAAATGGTGCTGGAACTTCTAAAAGTTCTTTTCTGGTTGTTTCTATTTTTTCAGTGAAATAGTATGTCAAATCATCAGTTGAGGCTAGGAATAGGGAAGTGGAAGACAGATGTCAAAGAAGACGGAAGAAAAATGTGTTATTCATTGAGGAGGGTAGGGGAAGGAACGGACTGGGGAAATTGCATGTGCTTGCTGGGTAGCACCAAGAACACACTTTAGGACAGCAATCCCCAATGTAAAGTGAGAACAGGTGTCACTGGGTTTTTGTTTGTTTGTTTGTTTGTTTTTGTTTTTCCATCTCTAGCCACATTTAGCTATGCTTTGTGGAATGGATGTGGAATATAAGGAAAAGGGTGGACTTAAAGATGAGTACAAAGTTTTTACCTGTAGCAACTGAAGAATGGTGTTGTCACTTCTAACCCCGGGCATACTCTAAGACTGTGTTTGGAGGAAAGTCTCAGAAGCCTGCAGGTGGGTATGAAAAATTTGAGATCCCAATTAAACATCCAGGGGAAGATGTCTAATAGAGAGTTAGATCTGAGTCTGGAGTTCAATGAAGAGGTTTAAACTAGAGATATAAATTTGGGAGACACGATCATATCAATGGCATTTAAAGCTGGAGACTAGATGAGTTTTCTACCGTAGTGAAGATAAAAGATCTAAGGTCTAGACGTCAGAGCCAGAAAGAAAGAAGCAAAGATGAGAAGGAACAATCAAGGAAGTTGAGGAAAACCTAGGGAATTTGCCATCTTGAAAGCCAAGTGAATAAAATGTTTTCAGGCAATGGAAAATGTGGTTACCTGCAAATATTGCTTTTAGTAATCCCCATTTATTTACAAGAGATATTTTCCAAGACCCCTTAGTAGATGGCTGAAGCTCTGGATTATCCTGAACACTATGTACGCTGCTTTTCTATCTGATAATCAAGTTGGCTAATAGGCAGGGGGTCATAGACCGCCTGAATACACTGGACAAAAGGATGATTCACATCCTGGGCAGGACAGATAAGGACAGCGTGGGATCTCATCACACTACTCAGAATGGAGTGCAATTTAAAACTTGTGAATTTATTTCTGGAATTTTCCATTTTATATTTTCAGACTGAGATTGACTGTGGAAGGCAAAACTGCAGATAAGGGTGGACTACTGTACAAATCAGGATGAGGGCTAAGAATTGACTTTTAGATGTAACAATATAAGGCCCTTGTGGGTCCTGATTACAGGGGAAAAAGCCTGAATGGAGAGAATTTAAGTAAATATTGGAGGAGAGAATAACTTTTGACAACATCTTTCTAAGACTTTATCAAGGAAAACTGAGAAATGAGGTGGAAAGCTGTCATATAAAATGGGGTCAAGAGAATTGAACAGCATGTTTATTTAGGCTCATGGGGAAGACACAGTAGACAAGGAAAAAGTGGTGGGCTTTGCTGGAGAGACACCACTGAATAGTAAAGAAAGGATGGGATCTAGTTCACAAGCAGAAAGTATAGAAGTGTCCAGACAGCTCGTGTATGGTAATAGACTGACAGTGTCATTATGGAAATTGTATTTTAGAAACTGGGAATAATGAAGAAATCAAGGCTGCTTGAGTAGCACTAAAGACTGACAGTGAAAAAGAAGAGAACGTTTTGTTGTTACTGGATAAATGAGTCCCACCAGGAACTCTTGTAACTCGAGAGTCCTTAAAGAGGACTCAATAGGCTATGAAAAATATTACAAAAATACAATCAATAACTGCGTATTAATTCGTACTAAATTTTTACAGTCTTACAAATAACCTATGTTTATTTTCTTTATGTTTATGTTTAAAAGTAAATATAACAGGCACATCAGGGTGTCTAAGGAGCACCCACAATTGCATTTGAAATGTGAAATTGTATTAGTCAGCTCATGTTAATAACAGTACTCACTACTATGCTTGCATTTATGAGAAGATTGTTAGTGCTATGGTGATATGAGGTGGGTTGTTATTAGACAAATAGTATAATTTTTTTTAGATAATCACATTAACAGTATACTATAGTAATATAGATGAACAAAATGTATGATTCGTAAAAGACCCTACTATTTTTTCTCTGGGGGTAGGCAGAAATCAGTGATGTATTTTTAAAATAACGTGATTTTTTTCTGTCATGTTAAATGTTTATTTATATTGTCTTTGCATTATATATATGTGTGTGTATATATATATATATTTTCCTCAGACTAGGCTAATGAGCTCAAATGTTTCATACTTCTTGACAAAAGCTCAATTGCCTAAAGAGCCAAAATATGAATATTTTAAGCTAAAACTCAAGTTGCTTGCTTAAAATTCACAGGGATCTCTTATTACCCAAGATAACCTGCTCTCCAGGATATAAGGAATTATTTATATTAACGCTACCCATTTTTACAACCCAAATCAAGTGCAATTGCATTAATATTCCCATGTCTTGTAGCACAATTTAATAATTCCATTTTTCTTTTCTTTGTTTTTTTGAGATGGGGTCTCGCTGTGTTGCCCAGGATGGATGCAGTGGCATGATCACGGCTCACTGCAGCTTCAACCTCCCGGGCTCAAGAGATCCTTTCATCTCAGCCTCTGAGTAGCTGGGACTACAGGCATGTGCCACCATGCCCAGCTAATTTTTGTATTTTTTGTAGAGATGAGGTTTTGCCATGTTGCCCAGACTGGTCTGGAACTCCTGGGCTTAAGCGATCCTCCTGCCTCAGCCTCTCAAAGTGCTGAGATTACAGGTGTGAGCCACTGAGCCTGGCTTGATAGTTCCATCTTATTTCATGACTATGTATGCCTGATATTGTAAGTTATTTTATCACTACTTCCCATTCCCTCTTAACAATTATATTGTTGATCGTTTGTTGAAATAATGTTGGCCTCCTTTCAGAACTCATTGTGGGGCATACAGTATTTCCAGGAACTGAAGAAATATTTGAAAAATCTGTCTAATAAATTTCAAAACTGAAAAGAATATAAAGCCATATTTCAAGGATCCCTGTGAGCACAAAAGAACAAATACAAAGAAAACCCACATAGGCACACCCTAGCCAAACTGCCAAAAATCTGTGCCAGAGAGAAAAATGTTAAAAGCAGCTGGAAAAAAAAGCATAAATCACCTTCAAAGAATAATTATTAGACCTCTTTAATAGATGCAATGGAAACCAGAAGGAAAAGGAATGTTATCTTTAGAGTGTTGAAAGAAAGTAACTGCCAGTGCATTTGTTTTCTATTGATACCCAGGGCATTTGTTTTATTTTAGTTTCTATTAGTTTTCTATTGCTATGTAACAAACAACCACAAACCTAGAGACTTGCAACACTCATTTATTATCTCTTAGTTTCTGTAGGTCAGAGGTCTAGGATGGCATGGCATGGCTGTCTGCTTAGGGTCTCAAAAGGTAGTAATAAAAGTACAAGGTACGATGGCTCTATCTGGAGGCTGGGGGGGGGGGGGAAATCTACTTCCTGGCTTATTCTCATTTAGATGGTTGGCAGAATTCAGTTTCTTGTGGCTACAAGACTGAGATCCTTGTTTTATTGCTGCCTGTCTGCTGAGGATTTCTTTCATCTCCTTAAGCCCACCTGTCATATCTTTTCATGTGGCTCCTTACATCTTTAAACCAGCAGTGGTATATCAAGCCCTCTTCTTATTTGCTTTTTCCCCTACTTTTTCTTTATTGTGATAAAATACACATAACATAAAATGTATTATTATCTAAACCATTTTAAGTGCACAACTTAGGAGTATTAAGTGCTTTCATATTGTTGCACAACCATCACCAACATCCATGTCCAAAACTCTTTTCATCTCACAAAACTGACATCTGTACCTATTACACAAGAATTATTCACTCCTTTCTTCCCTCAGGCCCAGGAATCTACCATTCTACTTTCTGTCTCTAAGATTTAGGCTATTCACTATACCTCAGATAAGTCTAATCATATCATTACTTCTTTTTGTGACTGGCTTATTTCACTGAGCAGTATGCCCTCAAGTTTTTTTTTATTTTATTTATTTTCATTTATTTACTTATCTCTTTGGACAGAGTTTTGCTCTATTGCCCAGGCTGGAGTGCAGTGGCACGAGCGATTTCAGGTCACTACAACCTCCTCTTCCCAGGTTCAAGCAATTCTCCTGCCTCAGCCTCCTGAGTAGCTGGGATTACAGATGCACACCACCACTCCCAGCTAATTTTTGTATTTTTAGTAGAGATGGCCAACATGTTGGCCATGTTGGTCTCAAACTCCTGACCTCAGGTGATCCACCTACCTCAGCCTCCCAAAGTGCTAGGATTACAGGTGTGAGTAACCGCACCTGGCCATGTCCTCAAGTTTTATTCACTTTGTAGTGTATGTCAGAATTTCTTTCCTTGTTATGACTAAATAACATTCCATTGTATGCATTCACCACATTTTTCTGATCCACTCATCAGTCAATGAATAATTGGGTTAGTTTCAGGTTTTAGCTATTGTGAATAATGTTTCTATGAACACGAGTGTGCAAATATCTCTTTGAGATCTTGCTTTTAATTATTTTGAGTATATACCCAAAACTGGAATTGCCGAATCATATGGTAATTATATTTTTAATTTTTTTGAAGAATTGCTTTCCTCTTCCACAGTAGCTATGCCATTTTACATTCCTTAACAGTGCACAAGAGTTCTGATTTCCACATCCTCACCAACACTTGTTCACTTCTGGATTGGTTTTTTGTTTGGTTTTGTTTTGGGTTTTTATTATTTTTGGGTAGTAATCTAATGGATGCAAGGTGGTATCTCATTGTTTTGATTTGCATTTCCCTAATGTTGGTGATGCTGGACATCTTTTCACATGCTTATTGGAGAAATGTCCATTAAAATATTTTGTCTTCTTTGGAGAAATGTCCATTAAAATATTTTGTCTATTTTTGAATTGAGCTGTTGGTCTATTATTGAGTTTTAGAAGTTCTCTCCTATATTGTGGATATCAATCCCTTATCAGATATATAGTTTGCAAGAAGTTTCTCCCCTTCTTGGGGTTGCCTTTTTACTCTGTTGATAGTGTTTTAGGATGCAAAAAATTGTAAAGCTCTCATAAAGTCCGATTTGTCTATTTTTTATTTTGTTGTCTGTGTCTTTGGTGTCATCCATTAAATCATTGACAGACACAGCATCATAAGGTTTCTGTCCTATATTTTCTTCTAAGAGTTTTATAGTTTTAGGTCTTATATTTAGTTTATGGATTGATTTTGAGTTAGTTTTTGAATATGAAGTTAGGTAAGGGTCCAACTTCATACTTTTGCAAGTTGATGTCTAGTTTTCCCAGCAGCATGTATTGAAAATACTGGATTTTACCAATTGAATGGTGTTGGTACCTTTGCCAAAATAAAAAAATCACTTTTTCATATATGTGAGGATTTATTTCTGGACTCTGTAATCTATTCCACTGATCTATACATTGGTCTTTTTGGCAGTACCATACTGTTTTGTTTACTGTAGTTTTGTAATATGTTTTGAAATCAGGGTGTGTGTGTCCTCCAACTTTGTTCCTCTTTTTCAGAATTAATTTGTCTATTTGGGGTTCTTTGAGATTCAATATGAACTTACTTTCTATTTCAGCTAAAAAATGTGACTGGTATTTTAACAGGGATTATATTGAATCTGTAGATCACTTTGAGTGATACTGGCATCTTAAGAATATTACGTCTTCTGATCTATGAACATGGAATATCTTTTCATTACCTATATTTTTAAAAATTTATTTCAGAAATGTTTTTTATTTTTTATTGTACAAGTCTTTCACCATCTTAATTCCTAAAGACTTTTATTCTTTTTTATGTTATTGCAAGAGAATTGGTTTTTTAATTTCCTTTTTGGATGGTTCATAGCTAATGTAAAGAAATGCAACCAATTTTTGTATTTTAACTTTACATTTTGTTGAATTCATTTTTTAGTTCTAACAGGGTTTTTTGTAGAACTTACAGGGATATTTACATATAAAAATTCTTTGTTTCCAATTTGTATGACTTTTATTTCATTTTCTTTATTCCTATTATTTTGTTTTTGTTATGTTTTAAACTAATTGCTTTTGCTAGTACTACGAATAGAAGTGGCAAACATGGATATGGATGGACATCCTTTCCTTATTCCTGATCTTAGAAGAAAAGCTTTTAGTCTTTCACCAATGAGTATAATGTAGCTGTGAGTTTTTCATACATAGCTTTTATTATGTTGAGGTGGTTTCCTTTTATTCCTGGTTTGTTGAGTATTTTTATCCTGAATTAAATATTGAATTGTATCAAATGTTTTTTTCTGCATCAATTGAGGTGACCACGTGTTTTTTTCTTTCCTTTGTTCTGTTAATGTGGTGCATTACATAGACAGATATTCCTAGGTTGAAGCATTCCTGCATTCCAGGAAAAAAATCCCACTTGGTCATGTTGTATAATCTTTTTAATATGCTTCTGAAATAAGTTTGCTAATATTTTGTTGAGGATTTTGCATAAATGATCATAAAGGATATAGGTTCATAGTTTTTTTTTTTTTTTTGCAGTCTCTTTGTCTGGCTTGAGTCTCAGGGTAATGCTGGCCTCATTGAATAAGTTAGAAAATATTCCTTGTCTTCAATTTTTTGGAAAAATTTGAGAGGATTGTTGTTAGTTCTTTTCTACATACTTGGCAAACTTCACCACTGACACTAATGGGACAGTTCCAGGGCTGTACTTTGTTGGCAGATCTTTTATTACTCATCAAATCTCTTTGCTAGTTGTAGGTCCATTCAGATTTTCTATTTCTTTGTGCTTTAATCTTGGTAGGTTTTACATTTCTAGGAATCTGTTTATTATACTTAAGTTATCCAATTTTGTGGCATGTACTTGTATATGGTACTCTAATCTTATAATCTTTTTTATTTATGTAGAATTGAAAGTAATGTCCCCACTTTTATTTCTGATTATAGTAATTTGAATCTTCTCTCTCTCTTTGTCTATCCCTCTCTCTGTCTCTCTCCCTTTCTCTCTCTCCCTAGGTCCATTTCGTTAAAGGTCTGTCAATTTTACCAATCTTTTTGAAGAATCAATGTTTGATTTCTTTGATTTGCTTTATTATCTTTATATTATTTATTCATTTCTATCAAAGCTTTTCACTTCTACCTGCCTTCAGAATAGATCCAGAATCTGCCCACTTCTGACCATCTCTACTGCTCTCTCCATACCTAGCTCAAGTCACCATCATTTCCTTATTCAGTCCTTGGAATACTCCCCAACTGCTCTTTCTGCTTCCATTTCTGACACTGGCCAACAGTTGGCAGTTTGCTGGTGATGTCGTCTAGACTTTGGTGTTGCTAATACCTGAACTTACAATAACAGCTGAGCTGTAGTGATCTTCCGTTGAACATAAATATTTGCACATATCAACAACATTAAACAAGGTCACTCCGTAGACTGAGAAATAAAACCACACAAAAAGAAGGCCACTCTATTCATTTCTGAACACAGACAAAAAAAAAATCACAGTGTAAACTCGAAACTCCTCAAATATTCATTCCCCTTTCCTGACTGACATGAGTATTGTATTTAACCAATTATAACTTTACTTCAATTTCTCTCACCTCCTAAATAAAATTTGTTCAGATATACAATTACAGAATTATCCTATTTCTTGAAAACATGCAATCAAAAGAAAATTCTTGCTTCCTTGAGCCCTTCTCTAAATGACCCAACACAAGTCCAAATCCTAGAACAAGTTCCTCTTGTTAAGCCACGTCCCAGTTTCTCCTAGTAGGCTATTTTCCTTGCTTAGCAACTATCAATAAACCCAATCTTGTTACAGGTGGTCATTGACGATGGGCATCAATAACCCCCTTCTATCTCTTCTCAATGTAGCAAACACAGTGATTGTGGCAAGTCAGATCTTGCAAGTCTTCTGTTCAAAATGCTCCCAGTCTCATTTAAAAGCTAGTGTCCTTACAATCACCCATAAGGCCTCGTCTGAAATGGCCCTCAACCTTGGCTGCACATAATTTAAAAACTGTGAATGCCAGGATTCTACCCTAGAGATTGTGATTTAATTAGCCCTGCCTCAAGACTTTTTATTTCGACTTTTATTTTAGATATAGTGAATACATGTGCAAATTTGTTACATGGCAATGTTGCACGATGCTGAGGTTTGGAGTACAGATCCCATAACCCAGGTAGTGAGCACAGTACCCAATAGGTAGTTTTGAAACCCACCCACCTCTCCACCCTCCAGTAGTCCATTGTCTATTGTGTCCATATTTATGTCCATGTGAACTCAATGTTTTAGTTCCCACTTACGAGTGAGAACATGTGGTATTTGGTTTCCGTTTCTGTTAATTTGCTTAGGATTCGGCCTCCAACTCAATCCATGTTGCTGCAAAGAACTCTGAGTGTCTCTCACACACAGCCAATGTTGGGAACCATTGCTCTAGGTGGGCTGCTCTTCCTCAGCCTTATTATCCTATAATTGTTCTCTATAATCAACCTCGTCCAGCCACATTGGTCCCCTTGCTATTGTTCAAATTCACCAGATGTATTCCTGTCCCAATCCCTTAGTTCCTTCTTTCTGCTTAGAACACTCTTTCTTTTCTTTTGAGATATCTCAAAGCTTGTTTCCTCACCTTCTCAAGTCTTTGTTACAATGCCACCTTGTAACTGAGATGTACTATGACCACTCTCTTGGAAATTGCAAAGTTCCCTTGCCTTCCCCCATTGCCCTTTCCTTGCCTCATTTTTTTCTACAGCATATATCCCTTCTAAAAATAGTACATAATTTATTCACTCATTATAAGGGTCAGTCTCTCCCAAGCTAGGAAGCAGGGCCCTAATATTAATCCTCTTTATGCCTTATTTTACAGAGCTATAAATTAGTTTGTGCATGCAAATTTACTTCAAACACTGTCAGCTATAAAGTAAGTGCTTAAAAGTAAGCATGTGAGTATTTATACTACATAAATTAACTAAATTATTATGTGGTCTTTTAGGTGTCTTTAAACGTATAACCCAAAGAGATAATTATATCGCATCAGAAGCAGTGTACATTTCACTCCCTACAGTGGTGTGTTTCTGCAAGGCAGGGAGACGTCGATTGCTTGGATGCTTGGAACACTTAGTGTTAGGTGGGGAAGGCTCTTTACACCCCCTTTTTACCTATCACACACATTGCTAACCTGAAAACGGAAACAAAATGAACAAGAGTAGTGGCATGTGAGAAAAGAGAATAACTGAATAGTTTCAGCAGATAAGCAACAAAAAGAAAAGGAAAGGCAGTAATACTTCTAACACAATTTTAAGAGTGAAGAAGAACAATGATCTTGTCAAAAAAAATAATATCCCAGCCGAGCTCAAAGTATGACATGGAAAAAAAAATCCACTCTCTCCACAGTCACCATTAATAATCTAATGTATTGAAACTTAATCTTAAATAATTACAGAAAAAGGCTTTCTTGCTAAATGCCTGACTTTTATTCTCAATAGAATTTTCAATGGCGGAAGAAGAATCACTTATTTTCACTACTATCCTGAATTCTCCTAATTTAACAACATGATTATCTGCAGCAAAGATTGATCAAAATAGCATGGGTCATTTATCAGATTTTACCTGACTATAGAAATAGTTTTCACTTTTCTTTATCGGAGATCAGTGACTTCCATAAATGAGGGTGAATGGACGTTTTCTCCACTTCTTGATTTCATGCCACAGAAATGATGAGCCTTCACCAGAAACAACCTCCCATTAGGGTCTTTCACAATGACATCTGTCTAGAGGGGTTTGTCTGAATAGAAAATAGTTGTCTAGATTTTAAACTTGAGGACAATGAGAAGAGAATGGAAATCCAGTTTACTAAGGAAAAATAACTAGATAGCCTTTTTTTCCCTACAGAGACTTATTTGCCAATATGCATTTAATAAAAGGGGAAGATACTCAATAATTAGCAAGTGTAGGTATATTTTCAGACTTTTTTTCCTTGTATTCAGGGCTATGGAAAAAGAATATAAGATAGAACATAGAAAACAGCAGCTCATTTTTCTAGACCTTACAAAATTAAAAGTAATTTGTATTTATACAGAGAGACACATCATAGAAATCCTTTAATATTATAATTAAGATGAAGTATCTCCGATCTAGCCAAAAAGGCCTACTCAGAAACATTTTTCAGAAAATACACTGAAAAAAGTAGTCCTAATTCAAAGACTGACACGCGCACACACACACACACATCTCAAAACATATAGAGCAGAGAGTTGCTATAGGAAATTCAAGCCTTCTCTTAATGCATTTATGTAATAAAAGAAAACATAAGTCTCAGTGCAGAGTAATGCAATTATTCTTGGTCAATACTGAGTACATAAGATACATGGCTTGCAAAGTATCAACACACATAAAATGACTTTGTCTCTATTATGCGTCTCTGCTGTGGAAATGCCAGTGTCTAATGCACATATTTCTGTATTTAGCAGATATACTAGTTTGAGGAAAATATATAATCAGCATCTAAGATTGAATAAATAAATAAATAATAAATCACTCCTTTTCCTTGTACTGTTCAACCTTGGCAAAGGTTTCATTGAATTCAACTACTCAGTAGAGACTTACATGTTTTTTTTTTTTCTCATGAGTAGACAGAAAAGTAGAATATAGGAAATTGTTTAGAATTTTTTCATAAAATTAGTACATGCACTTTGGACTAAATAGGTTTTAGACAGAAATAAATTATAGTGCTCACTAAATGTTGTTTGGAAATATTAAAATGTCTTTACAACTTACAGAGCTGCTTAAGTAAATTTTGGCTTTCTTGCCTGCATTACATAGCACAGCCAGAACAAAATAGTTTATATGTGTCTTGTTAATACAATGTAGGTGTGAGAAAATGTACCATTTATACTATTTGACACATAATATCTTCATTTTCCAGTATACACATTATCTCTTGGAACGAAAGAAAGCACTACATAAAGTAGCATTATTTATTTTAGTCTTGAGGAAACAAAGTATTTGTTCACAAAAATAGGAACTTATAAATAGTATTTGCATAATCATGAAAAGTGAAAGTAAATTTCAAAATGGACTTCAAACACAGGGACACTGCCACAGTTTTACTTTGTTGATATGATTGTTAATTAGCATAATGTTTTGGGGAAACATTTGGCAAAATGTGTTGAATGTCATTAAATGACAATTTAGGCCAGGCATGGCAGCTCATGCCTGTAATCTCAGCA
This sequence comes from Gorilla gorilla gorilla, assembly GCF_029281585.2. Classification (NCBI taxonomy): domain Eukaryota; kingdom Metazoa; phylum Chordata; class Mammalia; order Primates; family Hominidae; genus Gorilla; species Gorilla gorilla. Next base: position 6,313,517 of record NC_073230.2, read on the forward strand.
CTTCGGGAGGCCAAGGCGAGTGGATCACCTGAGGTCAGGAGTTCGAGACCAGCCTGGCCAACATGGCAAAACCCCATCTCCACTAAAAATACAAAAATTAGCTGGGCACGGTGGTGCTCACCTGTAGTCTAGCCACTAGGGAGGCTGAGGCAGGAGAATCACTTGAATCCGGGAAGCAGAGGTTGCAGTGAGCCAAGATCGCACCACTGCACCCCAGCCTGGGCAACAGAGCAAGACCCTGTTTCAAAAACAAAACAAAACAACAACTACAAAAAACTCAAACCCCAAATTTCCCTTTTTGTGATCTATCCTAAAGAAACAATTCAGAGTAACAATTTTGATCTAAAAAAAAAATAAAGATAAGCTTTCAAAAATGATGAGGTAGCATTTTGATTGGCCTCAACATCAAATAACCCGTCCAGGAGAAATGGACTTTTCAGAACACTGGAACTATGGGAAGACACCTAGGTACTGGCTCTGCTCTCTGGAGCTCACTCCTCATCTGCCTTCTTTTAGGGTTTGTCCTGATGCCAAGTTTGACTTGAGAGCTAAGATGTGCAGATCATGTTAAACATTCCCTTAAATGAAAACATACAGAGTATTTGTCTAGTTCCTCATAAATGGCAACATGATCCCAGGTCTAAAATCCACTCTGGCATTGAACTTTTCTGATACTCTGTAATTTCGCTATGTCCAGGCAAAAATTACATCCAACAGTGATTCACCCTGCAGCCTGTCCCTTAGAGTTTCTGAAGGTCCAGAGAAGTTTTGTTGAGATATGTTGTATTTGTCATGCTATGTAGGTTTTTCAGCCCTTCAGTTATCATAAATAAAAATCAGAGATAATTTAACATCATAGTCAGTGTGTGGTGTTTTAACTGGCAGAGAGAGAGAGAGACTCCTTGAAAACCTGTACACCTGGGTTACATTTTAAGTAACTGCACTTTTATATCATAATATAAATAAGTATGGAAACATTCGATTAAATTATCCAAGGCTATCAAAATTCTGCAAAACTTCCTAACCTCTATGTATCCCAAACAGTTCTTGAACAAATCCAATAACTTGTTCTCTCATTTACCAAAATTGGTTGCCATTTATGTTTGCTATTTTTTTCTACAAAATCTGAAAATATTTCAAGGCACTGAAGACCTAAATTTTTAGCAAACTTAATAACCCGTTTGTAGTAGGTCATAATCAGTCTCATGTAAAAAAGAAAGTAAATTGTGTTAAAGATGGTTGTGAAAGTGAGAAAAATTAAAATAAATAGCATTAAAATATTAAATGTTTGAAATTCAAGAATAGCAATGGTCCTTTTTAGGAGGATTTAAGTTCATAAATAGAAATCCTGAGGGTGGCATTGCCTTTTCCTCCTTATAAGAAACCCCTGTTTTTTCAAGCAGTTAAGGTCTCTGTAAGAGAAGTGATATGCTCATTTGTTCAACATTAGAATCGCAGCCTAAATTTTGCATGCTTCCTTCAAACCTTTTTGCTGCAAAGAAGACAAGAAAAAAAAAGACTCCTACTTCTCTGTATTCTTCACTGTGTCTTTACTTCACCTCCACTCATTGCCAGAATCTTTAATGAAAGGATTCACAAAAATGGGATGAAGAATTAGCATTTCTATGAATAAACAGATTCACAGTATAAAAATTAGTTTTTTCAAAAAAGCAGGCAAAAAAAAAAAAAACCCCTCAAAATAAGACTTTAGAGAACTGGAGGTCGTTTGCTAATTTTCTAATTCAATTCCCTATGAGGGTGGGTCCCTTATCCAAATAGTGATCTTTTATTTTCCTTTTATGTCTAAAAAATTATCTTTTAGGTCCCCGAAAAGCACTATAAGAATTAAAAGCAATTTAATACATTTCAGATTATAAAAGGTACTGTGATTAAAGAAATAATTACTAAGGAGAAAGTATTAAGTATTATTTTTTAAAGACATTCATTCCTTAAACTTCTCGACAGCATTTACTAAGTGACCATTTGACATATTAGAGACTATGGGCATCGTTTCTCCTCCAAAAGTGAAGTTTTGATCATTGGCTTCAAACTTCCCATTGTTTAAACTGCTCATGTAGGGAACTTCTCACATTTTCTAAAAACATCATTCTCAATGTAATGATGACCTTAAAAGGATACAAAGGCTATACGATTTGCAGTTAAGAACGTAGGTTTTGGGCCGGGTGCGGAGGCTCACACCTGTAATCCCAGCACTTTGGGAGGCTGAGGAGGACGGATTACGAGGTCAGGAGATAGAGACCATCCTGGCTCACACGGTGAAACCCCGTCTCTACTAAAAAAATACAAAAAAATAATTAGCCAGGCGTGATGGCAGGTGCCTGCTGTCCCAGCTACTCGGGAGGCTGAGGCAGGAGAATGGCGTGAACCCGGGAGGCAGAGCTGGCAGTGAGCCCAGATCGCACCACTGCACTCCAGCCTGGGCAACAGACTCCGTCTCAAAAAAAAAAAAAATGTAGGTTTTGGAGGCAGACTGTGTTTAAAATGGAATTCTAACTGATAAGAAACTAAATGACAAGAAAGTTCGTAAAATGAGGAAAATAGTACCTCTTATATTTATTTTGCTGATTAAAGACTATATAGGTAAGGTTCTTAAACCATGTACATTTGGTAACAGTCTTAATGTATATCAGAGGCAGGCCTAGAACTGTTAATCCCTGGCAGAACTTGCAATAGACACTCTTCTTACACAGCAAGAAAACTAGAAAACATCTTAAGAAATTACTAAAGTATAATAATAATAAAATAAAATAAAATTGCTGCTGAGGACTTACCTACTTTCTATTGAATATATTCTCCAACTTCCTAGAGTTAAAATAGCTACTTGTTTACATCTCTATTCCAGTTATCATTACAACACCATTAAATTGATACATTTCTTACCTAATAGACTAAGCTTCTTTTCTTAATTTTTAAAACAAATTTTATTATGTATATTAAAGATATACAACATAAGGTTATGTGATACATACAGATAGTAAAATGGTTATTACAGTGAGGCAAATTATCCATTATCTCACATAATTGCCCTTTTTTTTTCTTTTTTTGTGGCGAGAGTAGCTAAAACTTACTCATTTATCAAATCTCAAATCTCAAATCTGTTATTAACTGTAGTCCTCAAGTGTTATTAACTGTAGTCCTCACGTTGTACATTACATCTCTAGACACATTTCTCCTCCATATCTGTTACATCATATCCTCTGAGCTACATATCTCCATTTCCTTCCCTTGGCCCCTGCCTCTGGTAACCACTGTTTCATTCTCTATATCTGTATATAATTTTTAGATGCCACACATAATTGAGATCATGCAATATTTTCCTTCTTGTGTTTGGCTTATTTCACATAGCAAAATTTCCTCCAGATTCACCTAGGATGTGAAAAATGGCAGAATCTCTTTTTTTAAGGCTGAATAATATTCCACTGTTTTTTAGATACCACAGTTTATCTCTCTGTACATCAACAGACACTTAGGTTGTTTTCATATCTTGGCTATCAAGAATAATCCTGCAGCGAACATGGGAGTGCAGACAGCTTTATGAAGTGGTAATTTCATTTTTTCTGGGTATATACCCAAAAGAGAGATTGCTAAATCATAGGGTACTTTTATTGCTAATTTTTTTAGAAACCTCCATACCATATTCCATAATGGCTGCACAATTCACATTTGCACCAACAGTATGAGTACTCTTTTCTCCACACTCTTACTAAAATGTGTTACGCTTTTTTTATTATAGCTATCCTAATTGATATGAGGAGGTATCTAAAAGAGTTTTGGATTTGTATTTCCCTGATGATTAATGACAATGAAATGTGGAATATCTGTTCATATACCAGTTGATTATTTTTATGTCTTCTGTGGAGAAATGTCTATTCAGGGCCTTTGCCCATTTTTTATCTATTTATCTATTTCTGAGTTGTATAAAATCTTCATAAATTTTGAATATTAACCCCTTATCAGATATATGGTTTGCAAATATTTTTCCCGATATGCAGGTTGCTATTTTATTTTGCTGACTGTTTCCTTTACTGTGTAGAAGCTTTTTAGTTTGAGGTAATCCCATTATTTATTTCTGCTTTTGTAGCCAGAGCATTTGGTGTGATATTAAAATACCATTGCCAACTCTAATGTCAAGGAGTTTTCCCCCTAAGTTCTCTTCTAGGAGTTTAATGATTTCAGGTCTTAAATTTAGGAAGTTCTTACATTTTGATTTCATTTAAGTGTACGGTGTAAGACAAAGGTCCAATTTCATTCTTTCGCATGAGAACGACCAGATTTTCCGGCACCATTTATTGACGAGACTATTTTTTCCCTACTGTGTCCTCTTGGTGCCTTTGTCAAAACTTATTTGGTCTTTTATGTTTAGATTTATTTCTGAGCTCTCTGTAATAGATTATGTTTCTCGAGGGAAATGATCACACTTTCTTCTTACCAAATCTCTTGGTATAGAAAAGATGCTCATAAGGTTTTTTGTGGGTCACAGCATGGCTGCTTGCCAATGTATTAGCAATCAGCAATGGCCCTGACTTTTCTCGTCATTCTCATGTATGATTTGAATGCAGAGGAAAGAGTATCTCCAACTCTTTGTGCCACCACACTTCTGGAAAATGTCTGTGTTCTTCCACTGTCTTGACTCAAAACCATCTTGGTTTTCACCTCGGGTATGGGTAATCAATAAAGTGGGATGCTTCTCTCGCCTTTCCTCTTGCCATTTTTTATTGTGTTCAATAGCACAGTTATTAAAATACTTTTGGAAAAGCTTATCCAACATCAGACAACCTTCTTTTTTCTTCTCATTCTGTATTACTTTTTCAGGGATGCTAGGGGAGTTTTAGAATCATTTAAGTAGAATGCACAAAGAATGGAGGCATTGCCCTGGAAAAGGAAAAACTGAAAGGAGACTCTTAAAGGTGGAAAAATATATAGAACTAGGCAGGATCTATAGTTTTATGACCATAGAACTATTTATTGATACACTATCATTTGAAATAACATTTGTAAGCAGTATAAAGTCTTCTACTGCTAGTTGTACTGAAATAGCAACTGAATACGATAATAAGAATACAAAGATGTTAAAAATAATTTAATAAATAAATGTTAATAATACATATATTATACAATGCTGTCTATATAAACATGGAAATATCTACCCCACTGTCTGTATAAACATGGAAATATCTACATGGCTGACTGTATAAACATGGAAATATCTACACCGCTGTCTGTATAAACATGGAAATATCTACAACGCTGTCTGTATAAACATGGAAATATCTACACCGCTGTCTGTATAAACATGAAAATATCTACACCACTGTCTCTTTAAACATGGAAATATCTACACAACTGCCTGTATAAACATGGAAATATCTACAGCGCTATCTGTATAAACATGGAAATTTCTACACCGCTATCTGTATAAACAAGGAAATTTCTACACCACTACCTGTATAAACATGGAAATATCTACACCGCTATCTGTATAAACATGGAAATATTTACACCGCTATCTCTATAAACATGGAAATATCTACACCACTATCTATATAAACGTGGAAAAGTCTACACAGCAATCTCTATACAGATGGAAATATGAGCACAGCTATCTCTATAAACATGGAAATATCTACACCGCTATCTGTATAAACATGGAAATTTCTACACCGCTATCTGTATAAACATGGAAATTTCTAAACCGCTACCTGCACAAACATGGAAATATCTACACCGCTATCTGTATAAACATGGAAATATCTACACTGCTATCTCTATAAACATGGAAATATCTAAAGCAATATCTATATAAACATGGAAATATCTACACCGCAATCTCTATACAGATGGAAATATGTGCACAGCTATCTCTATAAACAAGGAAATATCTACAACCCTATCTGGGTAAGCATGGAAATATCTACACCGCTATCTCTATAAACATGGAAATATCTACACCACTATCTGAGTAAGCATGGAAATACTTGCAACGCTATCTCTATAAACATGGAAATATCTACACCACTATCTGAGTAAGCATGGAAATACTTGCAACGCTATCTCTATAAACATGGAAATATCTACACCGCTATCTTTGTAAACATGGAAATATCTACACCGCTATCTGTATAAACATGGAAAAATCTACACAGCTATCTGTATAAACCTGGAAATATCTAAACCGCTATCGGTATAAACATGGAAATATCTACACCGCTATCTGTATAAACATGGAAATATCTACACCGCTATGTCTATAAACATGTAAACATTTACACCGCTATCTGTATGAACATGGAAATATCTACACCGATGTCTCTATAAACATGGAAATATCTACACCGCTATCTCTATAAACAGGGAAATATCTACACCGCTATCTCTATCGACATGGAAATATCTACACCGATCTCTCTATAAACGTGGAAATACCTACACCGCTATCTGTATATACGTGGAAGTATCTACACCGCTATCTCTATAAACGTGGAAATATCTACACCCCTTTCTGTATAAACATGGAAATATTTACACTGCTATCTCGAAAGACATGGAAATATCTCCACCGCTATTTCTATAAACATCAAATTATTTGCCCTGATATCTCTATAAACATGGAAATAATTACACCGTTATTTCTATAAACATGGAAATATTTACACCGCTATCTCTATAAACATGGAAATATTTACACCGCTATCTGTATAAACATGGAAATATTTACAACGCTCTCTCTATAAACATGGAAATATATACACTGCCATCTCTATAAACATGCAAATATCTACAACACTATCTCTATAAACATGAAAATATCTACACCGCTATCTCTGTAAACATGGAAATATCTACAAAGCTCTCTGCATAAACATGGAAATATCTACACCGCTATCTGTATAAACATGGAAATATCTACACTGCTATCTGTATAAACATGGAAATATCTACACCGCTCTCTTTATAAACATGGAAATATCTACACCGCTATCTCTATAAACATGGAAATATTTACACCGCTATCTCTATAAACATGCAACTATTTACGCTGGTATCTCTGTAAACATGGAAATATTCACAATGGTATCTCTATAAACAAGGAGATATTTACACGGCTATCTCTACAAACATGGAAATATCTACACCGCTATCTCTATAAACATGGAAATATCTACAACGCTATCTGTATAAACATGGAAACATCTACACCGCTGTCTCTATAAACATGGAAAAATCTACAACGCTATCTGTATAAACAAGGAAATATCTACACCGCTCTCTGAATAAACATGGAAATATCTACACCACTGTCTCTATAAACATGAAAATATCTACACCGCTGTCTCTATAAACATGGTAATATCTACACCGCTGTCTGTATAAACATGGAAATATCTACAACGCTGTCTCTATAAACGTGGAAATATCTACACTGCTGCCTGTATAAACATGGAAATTTCTACACCGCTATCTGTACAAACATGGAAATTTGCACACCGCTATCTGTATAAACAAAGAAATTTCTACACCGCTACCTGTATAAACATGGAAATATCTACACTGGTATGTATATAAACATGTAAATAACTACACCGCTATCTCTATAAACATGGAAATATCTACACATCTATCTCCATAAACGTGGAAATATCTACACCACTATCTCTATAAAGACGGAAATGTGTACACCGCTATCTCTTTAAACATGGAAATATCTTCACTGCTATCTGTGAAAGCATGGAAATATCTACAGTGCTATCTCTGTAAACATTAAAATACCAACACCACTATCTGTGTAAGCATGTACATATCTACACCGGTATGTCCATAAACATGGAAAAATCTACACCGCTATCTGTGTAAACATGGAAATGTCTACACCGCTATCTGTATAAACATGGAAATAGCTACACCGCTATCTGTATAAACATGGAAAAATCTACACAGCTATCTGTATAAACATGGAAATATCTACACCACTATCTGTAAAAACATGGAAATACCTACACCGCTAACTGTATAAACATGGAAATATCTAAACCGCTACCTATATAAACATGTAAACCTTTACACTGCTATCTGTATAAACATGGAAATATCTACACCACTATCTCTATAAACATGGAAATATCTACACCGCTATCTCCATAAACAGGGAAATATCTACACCGCTATCTGTATATACATGGAAAAATCTACACCGCTATCCATTTAAAAATGGAAATATCTTCACCGCTGTCTGTATATACATGGAAATATCTACTCCGCTGTCTGTATAAACATGGGAATATCTACACTGCTGTCTGTATAAACATGGAAAAATCTACACAACTATCTGTATAAACACGGAAATAACTACACATCTATCTGTATAAACATGTAAACATTTACACCGCTATCTGTATGAACATGGAAATGTCTACACTGCTATCTCTGTAAACATGAAAATATCTACACCGCCATCTGTATAAACATGGAAATATCTACACCGCCATCTCTATAAACATGGAAATATCTACACCGCCATCTGTTTAAACATGGAAATATCTACACCGCCATCTCTATAAACATGGAAATATCTACACCACCATCTGTATGAACATGGAAATATCTACACCGCCATCTCTATAAAGGTGGAAATATCTAAACCGCTCTCTGTATGAACATGGAAATATCTACACCGCTATCTGTATGAACATGGAAATATTTACACCGCCATATCGAAAGACTTGGAAATATCTACACCGCTATTTCTATAAACATCAAATTATTTGCACCGTTATCTCTATAAGCATGGAAATATTTACACCGTTATTACTATAAACATGGAAATATTTACACCGCTATCTCTATAAACATGGAAATATTTACACCGCTACCTGTATAAACATGGAAATATATACACTGCCATCTCTATAAACATGCAAATATCTACAACACTATCTCTATAAACATGGAAATATCTACGCCGCTATCTCTGTAAACATGGAAATATCTACAAAGCTATCTGCATAAACATGGAAATATCTACACTGCTATCTGTATAAACATGGAAATATCTACACCTCTATCTGTATAAATATGGAAATATCTACACTGCTATCTCTATAAACTTGGAAATATCTACACCGCTATCTGTATAAACATGGAAATATCTACACCATCTCTACAAACATGTAAACCTTAACACCGCTCCCAGTATAAACATGGAAATATCTACACTGCTTTCTGTATAAACATGGAAATATCTACACCGCTCTCTTTATAAACATGGAAATATCTACACCGTTATCTCTATAAACATGGAAATATTTACACCGCTATCTCTATAAACATGCAAGTATTTACGCCGGTATCTCTATAAACATGGAAATATTCACAACGGTATCTCTATAAACAAGGAGATATTTACACGGCTATCTCTACAAACATGGAAATATCTACACCGCTATCTGTATAAACATGGAAACATCTACACCGCTGTCTCTATAAACATGGAAACATCTACAACGCTATCTGTGTAAACAAGGAAATATCTACACCGCTCTCTGTATAAACATGGAAATATCTACACCACTGTCTCTATAAACATGAAAATATCTACACCGCTGTCTCTATAAACATGGTAATATCTACACTGCTGTCTGTATAAACATGGAAATATCTACAACGCTGTCTCTATAAACGTGGGAATATCTACACTGCTGCCAGTATAAACATGGAAATTTCTACACCGCTATCTGTATAAACATGGAAATTTGCACACCGCTATCTGTATAAACAAGGAAATTTCTACACCGCTACTTGTATAAACATGGAAATATCTACACTGGTATCTATATAAACATGGAAATATCTACACCGCTATCTCTATAAACATGGAAATATCTACAACGGTATCTGTATAAACCTGGAAATGTCTACACCGCTATCTGCGTAAACATGGAAATATCTACCCCACTATCTGTATAAAGATGGAAATACCTACACCACCATCTCTATAAACATGGAAATATCTACACCGCCATCTGTATAAACAGGGAAATATCTACACTGCCATCTCTATAAACATGGAAATATCTACACCACCATCTGTATGAACATTTAAATATGTGCACTGCCATCTGTATAAAATGGAAGTATCTAAACCGCTATCTGTATGAACATGGAAATTCCTACACCGCTATCTGTATAAACATGGAAATATCTGCACCGCTATCTCTAAAAACATGGAAATATCTACACCGCTATCTATATAAACAAGGAAATGTCTACACCTCCATCTGTATAAACATGAAAATATCTACACCGCCATCTCTGTAAACATAGCAATATCTACACAGCTATCTGTAAGAACATGGGAATATCTACACCGCAATCTGTATAAACATGGAAATATCTACACCGCTATCTCTATAAACATGGAAACATCTACACTGCTATCTCTGTAAACATGGAAATATCTACACCACTGTCTGTATAAACCTGGGAATTTCTACACCACTGTCTGTATAAAGATGGAAATATCTACACCACTGTCTGTATAAACCTGGAACTATCTACACCGCTGCCTCCATAAACATGGAAGTATCTACACTGCTATCTGTATAAACTTGTAAACATTTACACAGCTATCTGTATAAACATGGAAATATTTACACCACTATCTCAATAAACATGGAAATACCTACACCGCTATCTGTATAAAGATGGAAATATCTACACCTCTATCCGTATAAACATGGAAATATCTACACCGCCATCTGTACGAAAATGGAAATATCTACACCGCCATCTGTATAAACATGGAAATATCTTCACCGCCATCTGTAGGAACATGGAAATATCAGCACCGGCATCTGTATGAACATGAAAATATCTACACCGCCATCTGTACGAACATGGAAATATCTACAGCCCTATCTGTATAAACATGGAAATATCTACTCCGCTATCTGTATAAATATGGAAATATCTACATCGCTACCTCTATAAACATGGAAATAACAACACCGCTATCTCTATTAACATGGAAATATCTAGAGCGCCATCTCTATAAAAATGGAAATAACTACACCGCATTCTGAATAAACATGGAAATATCTACACCACCATCTGTATAAAGATGGAATTTTCTACACCGCCATCTGTACGAAAATGGAAATATCTACACCGCTATCTGTATGAACATGGAAATACTTACACCGCCAACTGTATAAATATTGAAATATCTACAACGCTATCTCTGTAAACTTGGAAAGATCTACACCACTATCTGTATGAACAAGGAAATATCTACACCGTCATGTCTATAAACATGGAAATGTCTACACCGCTATCTGTATAAGCATGGAAATATCTACACCGCTATCTGAATAAACATGGAAATATCTACACCGCCATCTGTCTACAGATGGAAATAACTACACCGCAATCTGTATGAACACGGAAATATTTACACCGCCAACTGTATGAACACGGAAATATCTACACAACCATCCCTCAGAACATGGAAATATCTACACCGCCATCTGTATAAACATGGAAATATCTACACAACTATCTGTACATACATGGAAATATCTACACCGCTATCCGTATAAACATGGAAATATCTACACTGCCATCTGCATGAACATGGAAATATCTACTCCGCCATCTGTATAAACATGGAAATAACTTCACTACCATCTGTACGAACATGGAAATGTCTACACCGCCATCTGTATGAACATGAAAATATCTACACCGCCATCTGTCTGAACATGGAAATATCGACACCGCTATCAGTATAAGCAAGGAAATATCTACACCGCCATCTCTATAAATATGGAAATATCTCCACCGCTATCTGGATGAACATGAAAATATCTACAGTGCCATCTGTATAAACATGGAAGTATCTACACCGCTATCTCTATAAACATGAAAATATGTACACCGCCATCTCTATAAACATGGAAATATCTACACAGCTATCTCTATAAAGATGGAAATATCTACACCGCTATCTGAATAAACATGGAAATATCTACACCGCCATCTGTATAAACATGGAAAGATCTACACCTCTAAGCATATAAACACGAAATATCAACACCGCCATCCGTATGAAAATGGAAATATCTACACAGCCATCTGTATAAACATGGAAATATCTTCACCGCCATCTGTAGGAACATGGAAATATCTACACCGGCATCTGTATGAACCTGGAAATATCTACAGCCCTATCTGTATCAACATGGAAATATCTACTCCGCCATCTGTATAAACATGGAAATATCTACACCGCTATCTCTATAAACATGGATATAACAACACCGCTATCTGTATAAACATGGAAAGATCTACACAGCTATCTGTATGAACATGGAAATATCTACACAGCTATCTGCATATACGTGGAAATATCTACACCGCTATCTCTATAAAGTTGGAAATAACAACACCGCTATCTCTATAAGCTTGGAAATATCTACATCGCCATCTGTATGAACATGGAAATACCTGCACCGCTATCTGTATGAACATGGAAATACACCGCCAACTGTATAAATATTGAAATATCTACACCGCTATCTCTGTAAACATGGAAAGATCTACACCACTATCTGTATAAACAAGGAAATATCTACACCGTCATGTCTATAAACATGGAAATATCTACACCGCTATCTGTATAAGGATGGAAATAACTACACCACTATCTGAATAAACATGGAAATATCTACACCGCCATCTGTCTACAGATGGAAATACCTACACCGCAATCTGTATGAAAACAGAAATATCTACACCGCCAACTGCATGAACACGGAAATATCTACACCACCATCTCTCAGAACATGGAAATATCTACACCGCCATGTGTATAAACATGGAAATATCTACACCGCCATCTGTGTAAACATGGAAATATATATACCGCCATCTCTATGAACTTGGAAATATCTACACCGCTATCTGTACAAACATGGAAATATCTAACCCGCTATCTCAATAAACATGGAATTATCTACACCGCTATCTGTATAAACAAGGAAATATCAACACCACCATCTCTATAAACATGGAAATATCTACACTGGCATCTGTATAAAGATGGAAATATCTTCACAACTATCTGCATATACATGGAAATATCTGCACCGCTATATGTATAAACATGGAAATATCTACACCGCAATCTGTATGAACATGAAAATATGTACAGCACCATCTGTATAAAAAAGGAAGTATCTAAGCCACTATCTCTATAAGCATGAAAATATCTACACCAAAATCTCTATAAACTTTTAAATATCTACACCGCCATCTGTATGAACATGAAAATATCTACACCGCCATCTCTATAAATATGGAAATATCTACAACGCCATCTCTATAAACATGGAAGTATCTAAATTGTCATCTGTACGAACATGGAAATATCTTCACCGCTATCTCTATAAAGATGGAAATATCTACACCGCTATCTGTATAAATATGGAAATATGTACACTGCCATCTGTATGAACATGAAAATATGTACACCACAATCTGTATAAACATGGAAATATCTACACCACCATCTGTATAAACATGGAAATATCTACACTGCCATCTGTATCAACATGGAAATATTTACACCACTGTCTCTACAAACATGGAAATATCTACACCGCTCTGTCTATAAACTTGGTAATATCTACACCGCTGTCTGTATAAACATGGAAATATCTACAACGCTGTCTCTATAAACATGGAAATATCTACACTGCTGCCTGTATAAACATGGAAATTTCTACACCGCTATCTGTATAAAGATGGAAATATCTACACCGCTATCTGTATAAACTTGGAAATATCTGCACCGCTATCTCCATAAAGATGGAAATATCTACACCGCTATCTGTATAAATATGGAAATATCCACACGGCTGTCTGTGTAAACATGGAAATATCTTCACCGGTATCTGTATAAACATGGAAATAACTACACCGCTATGTCTATAAACATGGAAATATCTACACCGCTATCTGTATGAACATGGAAATATCTACACCGCTATCTGTATGAACATGGAAATATCTACACCGCTATCTGTATGAACATGGAAATATCTACAAAGCTATCTGCATATACATGGAAATATCTACACCGCTATCTCCATAAAGTTGGAAATAACTACACCGCTATCTCTATAACCTTGGAAATATCTACATCGCCATCTGTATAAACATGGAAATATCTGCACCACCATCTGTATAAACATGGAAATATCTACACCGCCATCTGTATTAAGATGGAAATATCTACACCGATATCTGTATAAACATGGAAATATCTACACCGCTATATGTATAAACATGGAAATATCTACACTGCCATCTGTATAAACATGGAAATATCTACACAGCTATCTGTATAAACATGGAAATATCTAGACTGACATCTCTATAAACATGTAAATATCTACACTGCCATCTGTATGAACATGGAAATATCTACACCACCATCTCTATAAACGTGGAAATATCTACACCGCTATCTGTATGAACATGGAAATATCTACAATGCTATCTGTGTAAAATTGGAAATATCTACACCGCTATTTCTATAAACATGGAAATATCTACACCGCTATCTGTATGAACATGGAAATATCTACACAGCTATCCGTATGAACATGGAAATATCTACACCGCTATCTGTATGAACATGGAAATATCTACACAGCTATCTGTTTAAACATGCATACTTCTACACCGCTATCTGTATAAACTTGGAAATATCTACACTGTTATCTGTATAAACATGGAAATATTTACACCACTACCTGTATAAACATGGAAATATCTATGCCGCCACCTGTATGAACATGGAAATATCTACACCGCCATTTGTATGAACATGGAAATATCTACACCGCCATCTGTATGAACATGGATATATGTGCACCGCTATCTGTATGAACATGGATATATCTACACCGGCATCTGGATGAACATGGAAATATCTACACCGCTATCTGTATGAACATGGAAATATCTGCCCAACTATCTGTATAAACATGGAAATATCCACACCGCTATCTGAGTAAACATGGAAATGTCTACAGCGCTATTTGTGTAAACATGGAAATTTCTACACCGCCATCTGTGTAAACATGAAAATATCTACACCGCCATCCCTATAAACATGGAAATATCTACACCGTCCTCTGTATGAACATGGAAATATCTGCACCGCCATCTCTATAAACGTGGAAATATCTACACTGCTATCTGTATGAACTTGGAAATATCTACACTGCTCTCTGCATAAAATTGAAATTATCTACACCACTATCTCTATAAACATGGAAATATCTACACCGCTATCTGTATAAACATGGAAATATCTAAACCGCTATCTGTATAAACATTGAAATATCTTCACCGCTATCTGTATAAACATGGAAATATCTACAACGCTGTCTCTATAAACTTGGAAATAACTACACCACTATCTCTGTAAACATGGAAATATCTAGACCGCCATCTCTATAAACATGGAAATATCTACACCACCATCTGTATAAACATGGAAATATCTATACCGCTATCTGAATAAACATGGAAATATCTACACCGCCATCTCTATGAACATGGAAATATCTACACGGCCATCCGTACGAACATGGAAATATCTATACCGCCATCTGTATGAACATGTAAATATCTACACCGCCATCTGTATGAACATGGAAATATCTACACCGATATCTGTATGAACATGGAAATATCTACACCGCTATCTGTATGAACATGGAAATATCTACACCACTATCTGTACGAACATGGAAATATCTACACCGCTATCTGTATGAACATGCAAATATCTACACAGCTATCTGTATATCAATGGAAATATCTACACAGCTGTCTCTATAAACATGGAAATAACTACACTGCTATCTGTATAAACCTGGAAATATCTACACCGCCGCCAGTATGAACATGGAAATATCTACACTGCCATCCTTACGAACATGGAAATATCTACACCGCCATCTGTATGAACATGTAAATATCTACACCGCCATCTGTATGAACATGGAAATATCTACACCGCTAACTGAATGGACATGGAAATATCTATACCGCCATCTCTAAGAACATGTAAATATCTACACCGCCATCTGTATGAACATGGAAATATCTACACCGCTAACTGTATGAACATGGAAATATCTACACCGCTGTCTGTATGAACATGGAAATATCTTCACAGTTATCTGTATGAACATGAAAATATCTACACCGCTATCTGTATGAACATGGAAATATCTACACCGCTATCTGTACGAACATGGAAATATCTACACCGCTATCTGTATGAACATGGAAATATCTACACAGCTATCTGTATATCAATGGAAATATCTACACAGCTATCTCTATTAACATGGAAATAACTACACTGCTATATGTATAAACATGGAAATATCTACACCGCCACCTGTATGAACATGGAAATATCTACACTGCCATCCGTACAAACATGGAAATATCTACACCGCCATTTGTATGAACATGGAAATATCTACACCGCCATCTCTATGAACATGGAAATATCTACACCGCCATGTGTATGAACATGGAAATACCTACACCGCCATCTGAATGAACATGGAAATATCTTCACCCCCATCTGTATGAACATGGATATAAGTACACCGGCATCTGGATGAACATGGAAATATCTACACTGCTATCTGCATGAACATCGAAATATCTACACAGCAATCTGAATATACATGGAAATATCTACAGAGATTTCTCTATAAATATGGAAATAACTACAGCGCTATCTCTATAAACTTCGAAATATCTACACCGCCATCTGTATGAACATGGAAATATCTACACCGCCATCTGTACAAACATGGACATATCTACACCGCCATCTGTATTAAGATGGAAATATCTACACCGCTATCTGTATAAACATGGAAATATCTGCCCAACTATCTGTATAAACATGGAAATATCCGCACTGCTATCTGTATAAACATGGAAATATCTACACTGCTATCTGCATAAACATGGAAATATCCACACCGCTATCTGTGTAAACATGGAAATATCCACACTGCCATCTGTGTAAACATGAAAATATCTACACCGCCATCCCTATAAACATGGAAATATCTACACTGCCATCTGTATGAACATGGAAATATCTACACTGCCATCTCTATAAACGTGGAAATATCTACACCGCTATCTGTTTGAACTTGGAAATATCTACACTGCTCTCTGTATAAAATTGAAATTATCTACACCGCTTTCTCTATAAACATGGAAATATCTACACTGCTATCTGTATAAACATGGAAATATCTACACCGCTCTCTGTATAAACATGGAAATATCTTCACCGCTATCTGTATAAACATGGAAATATCTACACCACCATCTGTATAAACATGGAAATATCTATACAGCTATCTGCATAAACATGGAAATATCTACACCGCCATCTCTATGAACATGGAAATATCTACACCGCCATCTGTATGAACATGGAAGTATCTACACCGCCATCTGTAAGAACATGTAAATATCTACACCGCCATCTGTATGAACATGGAAATATCTACACCGCTAACTGTATGAACATGGAAATATCTACACCGTGGTCTGTATGAACATGGAAATATCTTCACCTTTATCTGTATGAACATGGAAATATCTACACCGCTATCTGTATGAACATGGAAATATCTACACAGCTATCTGTATGAACATGGAAATATCTACACCGCTATATGTATGAACACGGAAATATCTACACCGATATCTGTATGAACATTGAAATATCTACACTGCTATCTGTATGAACATGGAAATATCTACACCGCTATCTGTATGAACATGGAAATATCTACACCGCTATCTGTATGAACATGGAAATATCTACACAGCTATCTGTATGAACATGGGAATATCTACACCGCTAACTGTATGAACACGGAAATATCTACACCGATATCTGTATGAACATGGAAATATCTACACTGCTATCTGTTTGAACTTGGAAATATCTACACCGCTATCTGTATGAACATGGAAATATCTACACCGCTATCTCTATGAACATGCAAATATCTACACCGCTATCTCTATGAACATGCAAATATCTACACAGCTATCTGTATATCAATGGAAATATCTACACTGCTATCTCTATAAACATGGAAATAACTACACTGCTATCACTATAAATATGGAAAATCTACACCGCCATCTCTATGAACATGGCAATAGCTACACCGCCATTTGTATGAACATTGAAATATCTACACCGCCATCTCTATGAACATGGAAATATCTTCACCGCCATTTGTATGAACATGGAAATATCTACACCGCCATATGTATGAACTTGGAAATAACTTCACCGCCATCTGTATGAACATTGATATATGTACACAGGCATCTCGATGAACATGGAAATATCTACACCACTATCTGCATGAACATGGAAATATCTACACAGCTATCTGAATATACATGGAAATATCTACACAGATTTCTCTATAAATATGGAAATAACTACAGCGCTATCTCTATAAGCTTCGAAATATCTACACCGCCATCTGTATGAACATGGAAATATCTACACGGCCATCTGTACAAACATGGACATATCTACACCGCCGTCTGTATTAAGATGGAAATATCTACACGGCTATCTGTATAAACATGGAAATATCTGCCCAACTATCTGTATAAACATGGAAATATCCGCACCGCTATCTGTATAAACATGGAAATATCTACACTTCTATCTGCATAAACATGGAAATATCCACACCGCTATCTGTGTAAACATGGAAATGCCTACACCGCTATCTGTGTAAACAGGGAAATATCTACACCGCCATCTGTGTAAACCTGAAAATATCTACACCGCCATCCCTATAAACATGGAAATATCTACACAGACATCTGTATGAACATGGAAATATCTACACCGCCATCTCTATAAACGTGGAAATATCTACACCGCTATCTTTATGAACTTGGAAATATCTACACTGCTCTCTGTATAAAATTGAAATTATCTACACCATTCTCTCTATAAACATGGAAATATCTACACTGCTATCTGTATAAACATGGAAATATCTACACCACTATCTGTATAAACATGGAAATATCTTCACCGCTATCTGAATAAACACGGAAATATCTACAACGCTGTCTCTATAAACTTGGAAATAACTACACCACTATCTCTGTAGACATGGAAATATCTAGACCGCCATCTCTATATACATGGAAATATCTACACCACCATCTGTATAAACATGGAAATATCTATACCGCTATCTGCATAAACATGGAAATATCTACACTGCCGTCTCTATGAACATGGAAATATCTACACCGCCATCTGTACGAACATGGAAATATCTATACCGCCATCTGTATGAACATGTAAATATCTACACCGCCATCTGTATGAACATGGAAATATCTACACCGCTAACTGCATGAACATGGAAATATCTACACCGTTGTCTGTATGAACATGGAAATATCAACACCGTTATCTGTATGAACATAGAAATATCTACACCGCTATCTGTATGAACATGGAAATAGCTTCACCACTATCTGTACGAACATGGAAATATCTACACCGCTATCTGTATGAACATGCAAATATCTACACAGCTATCTGTATATCAATGGAAATATCTACACCGCTATCTCTATTAACATGGAAATAACTACACTGCTATCTGTATAAACATGGAAATATCTACACCGCCACCTGTATGAACATGGAAATATCTACACTGCCATCCGTACAAACATGGAAATATCTATACCGCCATTTGTATGAACATGTAAATATCTTCACCGCCATCTGTATGAACATGGAAATATCTACACCGCTAAATGTATGAACATGGAAATGTCTACACCGCTATTGGTATGAACATGGAAATATCTACACTGTTATCTGTATGAACATGGAAATACCTACACCGCTATCTGTATGAACATGGAAATATCTACACGGCTATCTGTATGAACATGGAAATATCTACACCGCTATCTGTAAGAACATGCAAATACCTGCAAAGCTATCTGTATATCAATGGAAATATCTACACAGCTATCTCTATTAACATGGAAATAACTACACTGCTATCTGTATAAACATGGAAATATCTACACCGCCACCTGTATGAACATGGAAATATCTACACTGCCATCCGTACAAACATGGAAATGTCTACACCGCCATCTGTATGAACATATAAATATCTTCACCGCCATCTGTATGAACATGGAAATATCTACACCGCTAAATGTATGAACATGGAAATGTCTACACCGCTATTGGTATGAACATGGAAATATCTACACCGCTATCTGTATGAACATGGAAATATCTACACCGCTATCTGTATCAACATGGAAATATCTACACCGCTATCTGTATGAACATGGAAATATCTACACCGCCATCTGTAAGAACATGTAAATATCTACACCGCAATCTGTATGAACATGGGAATATCTACACCGCTATCTATATGAACATGGAAATATCTACACCGCTATCTGTATGAACATGGAAATATCTGCACCGCTATCTGTATGAACATGCAAATATCTACACCGCTATCTCTATGAACATGCAAATATCTACACAGCTATCTGTATATCAATGGAAATATCAACACTGCTATCTCTATAAACATGGAAATAACGACACTGCTATCTCTATAAATATGGAAATATCTACACCGCCATCTCTATGAACATGGAAATATCTACATCGCCATTTGTATGAACATGGAAATATCTACACCGCCATCTCTATGAACATAGAAATATCTTCACCGCCATTTGTATGAACATGGAAATATCTACACTGCTCTCTGTATAAAGTTGAAATTATCTATACCACTATCTCCATAAACATGGAAATATCTACACTGCTATCTGTATAAACATGGAAATATCTACACCGCTATCTGTATAAACATGGAAATATCTTCACCGCTATCAGTATAAACATGGAAATATCTACAACGCTGTCTCTATAAACTTGGAAATAACTACACCACTATCTCCGTAAACATGGAAATATCTAGACCGCCATCTCTATAAACATGGAAATATCTACACCACCATCTGTATGAACATCTAAATATCTACACCGCCATCTGTATGAACATGGACATATCTACACAGCTATCTGTATATCAATGGAAATATCTACACAGCTATCTCTATTAACATGGAAATAACTACATTGCTATCTGTATAAACATGGAAATACCTACACCGCCACCTGTATGAACATGGAAATATCTACACTGCCATCCGTACAAAAATAGAAATATCTACACCACCATCTGTATGAACATGGAAATATCTTCACCGCAATCTGTATGAACATGGAAATATCTACACCGCTAAATATATGAACATGGAAATGTCTACAACGCTATTGGTATGAACATGGAAATATCTACACCGCTATCTGTATGAACATTTAAATATCTACACCGCCATCTGTATGAACATGGAAATATCTACACCGCTATCTGTATGAACATGGAAATATCTACACCGCCATCTGTATGAACATGTAAATATCTACACCGCCATCTGTATGAACATGGAAATATCTACACAGCTAACTGTATGAACATGGAAATATCTACAACGCTATCGGTATGAACATGGAAATATCTACACCGCTATCTGTATGAACATGGAAGTGTCTACACCGCTATCTGTATGAACATGGAAATATCTGCACCGCTATCTGTATGAATATGGAAATATCTACACTGCTATCTCTATGAACATGCAAATATCTACACAGCTATCTGAATATCAATGGAAATATCTACACTGCTATCTCTATAAACATGGAAATAACTACACTGCTATCTGTATAAACATGGAAATATCTACACCGCCACCTGTATGAACATGGAAATATCTACACCACCATCTCTATGAACATGGAAATATCTTCACCGCCATCTGTATGAACATGGATATATGTACACCGGCATCTGGATGAACATGGAAATATCTACAAGACTATCTGCATGAACATGGAAATATCTACACAGCTTTCTGAATATACATGGAAATATCTACACAGATTTCTCTATAAATATGGAAATAACTACAGCGCTATCTCTATAAACTTCGCAATATGTACACCGCCATCTGTATGAACATGGAAATATCTACAGCGCCATCTGTACAAACATGGACATATCTACACCGCCATCTGTATTAAGATGGAAATATCTACACCGCTATCTGTATAAACATGGAAATATCTGCCCAACTATCTGTATAAACATGGAAATATCCGCACCGCTATCTGTATAAACATGGAAATATCTACACTGCTATCTGCATAAACATGGAAATATCCACACCGCTATCTGTGTAAACATGGAAATGTCTACACCGCTATCTGTGTAAACATGGAAATAACTACACTGCCATCTGTGTAAACATGGAAATGTCTACACCGCTATCTGTGTAAACATGGAAATGTCTACACCGCCATCTGTGTAAACATGAAAATATCTACACCGCCATCCCTATAAACATGGAAATATTTACACCGCCATCTGTATCAACATGGAAATATCTACACCGCCATCTCTATAGACATGGAAATATCTACACCACCATCTGTATAAACATGGAAATATCTATAACGCTATCTGCATAAACATGGAAATATCTACACCGCCATCTCTATGAACATGGAAATATCTACAACGCCATCTGTACGAACATGGAAATATCTATACCGCCATCTGTATGAACATGTAAATATCTACACCGCCATCTGTATGAACATGTAAATATCTACACCGCCATCTGTATGAACATGGAAATATCTACACCGCTAACTGTATGAACATGGAAATATCTACACCGCTATCGGTATGAACATGGAAATATCTACACCGCTATCTGTAGGAACATGGAAATATCTACACCGCTATCTGTAAGAACAGGGAAATATCTACACCGCCATCTGTATGAACATGGAAATATCTACACCGCCATCTGTATGAACATGTAAATATCTACACCGCCATCTGTATGAACATGGAAATATCTACACCGCTAACTGTATTAACATTGAAATATCTACACAGCTATCTGTATGAACATGGAAATATCTACACTGCTAACTGTATGAACATGGAAATATCTACACCGCTATTGGTATGAACATGGAAATATCTACACCGCTATCTGTATGAACATGGAAATATCTACACCGCTATCTGTAAGAACATGGAAATATCTACACCGCCATCTGTATGAACATGGAAATATCTACACCGCCATCTGTATGAACATGTAAATATCTTCACTGCCATCTGTATGAAGATGGAAATATCTACACCGCTAACTGTATTAACATGGAAATATCTACACCGCTATCTGTATGAACATGGAAATATCTACACCGCTATCTGTATGAACATGGAAATATCTACACAGCTATCTGTATATCAATGGAAATATCCACACTGGTATCTCTATAAACATGGAAATAACTACACTGCTATCTGTATAAACATGGAAATAACTACACCGCCATCTCTATGAACATGGAAATATCTACACCGCCATTTGTATGAACCTGGAAATAGCTACACCGCCATCTCTATGAACATGGAAATATCTACACCGCCATTTGTATGAACATGGAAATACCTACACCACCATCTGTATGAACATGGAAATATCTTCACCGCCATCTGTATGAACATGGATATATGTACACCGGCATCTGGATGAACATGGAAATATCTACACCGCTATCTGCATGAACATGGAAACATCTACACAGCTATCTGAATATTCATGGAAATATCTACAGAGATTTCTCTATAAATATGGAAATAACTACAGCGCTATCTCTATAAACATCGAAATATCTACACCGCCATCTGTATGAACATGGAAATCTCTTCACCGCCATCTGTACGAACATGGACATATCTACACCGCCATCTGTATTAAGATGGAAATATCTACACCGCTATTTGTATAAACATGGAAATATCTGCCCAACTATCTGTATAAACATGGAAAGATCCGCACTGCTATCTGAATAAACATGGAAATATCCGCAGCGCTATCTGTAATAAACATGGAAATCTCTACACTGCTATCTGCATAAACATGGAAATATCCACACCGCTATCTGTGTAAACATGGAAATATCTTCACCGCTATCTGTATAAACATGGAAATATCTACAACGCTGTCTCTATAAACTTGGAAATAACTACACAATTATCTCTGTAAACATGGAAATATCTAGACCTCCATCTCTATAAACATGGAAATATCTACACCACCATCTGTATAAACATGGAAATATCTACACAGCTATCTGTATGAACATGGAAATATCTACACCGCTCTCTGTATGAACATGGAAATATCTACACCGCTATCTGTATATCAATGGAAATATCTACACTGCTATCTCTATAAACATGGAAATAACTACACTGCTATCTGTATCAACATGGAAATATCTACACCGCCATCTCTATGAACATGGAAATATCTACACAGCCATCTGTATGAACATGGAAATATCTTCACCGCCATCTCTATGAACATGGATGTATCTACACCGGCATCTGGATGAACATGGAAATAACTACACGCTATCTGCATGAACATGGAAATATCTACACAGCTATCTGCATATACATGGAAATATCTACACAGATTTCTATATATAGAAATAACTACAGCGCTATCTCCATAAACTTCGAAATATCTACACCGCCATCTGTATGAACATGGAAATATCTACACCACCATCTGCATAAACATGGAAATATCTATACCGCCATCTGCATAAACATGGAAATATCTACACCAACATATGTATAAACATGGAAATATCTATACCGCTAACTGTATGAACATGGAATTATCTACACCGCTATTGGTATGAAAATGGAAATATCTACACCGCTATCTGTATGAACATGGAAATATCTACACCGCTATCTGCATAAACATGGAAATATCCACACCGCTATCTGTGTAAACATGGAATAGTCTACACCGCTATCTGTGTAAACATGGAAATATGTACACTGCCATCTGTGTAAACCTGAAAATATCTACACTGCCATCTCTATAAACATGGAAATATCTACACCGCCATCTGTATGAACATGGAAATATCTACACAGCCATCTCTTTAAACGTGGAAATATCTACACTGCTATGTGTATGAACTTGGAAATATCTACACAGCTATCTGTATAAAATTGAAATTATCTACACCACTATCTCTATAAACATGGAAATATCTACACCGCTATCTGTATAAAAATGGAAATATCTACACCGCTATCTGTATAAACATGGAAATAACTTCACCGCTATCTGTATAAACATGGAAATATCTACAATGCTGTCTCTATAAACTTGGAAATAACTACACCACTATCTCTATAAACATGGAAATTTCTAGACCGCCATCTCTATAAACATGGAAATATCTACACCACAATCTGTATAAACATGGAAATATCTATACCGCTATCTGCATAAACATGGAAATATCTGCACCGCCGTCTCTATGAACATGGAAATATCTACACCGCCATCTGTAAGAACTTGGAAATATTTAAACCGCCATCTGTATGAACATGGAAATATCTACACCGCTATCTGTATGAACATGGAAATACCTACACTGTTATCTGTAAGAAAATGGAAATATCTACACCGCTATCTGTATGAACATGGAAATATCTACACCACTCTCTGTATGAACATGGAAATATCTACACGGCTATCTGTATGAACATGGAAATATCTACACCGCTATCTGTATGAACATGCAAATATCTACACAGCTATCTGTATATCAATGGAAATATCTACACTGGTATCTCAGTAAACATGGAAATAACTACACTGCTATCTGTATAAACATGGAAATATCTACACCGCCATCTTTATGAACATGTAAATATCTACACCGACATCTGTATGAACATGCAACTATCTACACCGCTAACTGTATGAACATGGAAATATCTACACCGCTATCTGTATGAAAATGGAAATATCTACACTGCTATCTGTATGAACATGGAAATATCTACACCGCTATCTGTATATCAATGGAAATATCTACACTGGTATCTCTATAAACATGGAAATAACTACACTGCTATCTGTATCAACATGGAAATATCTACACCGCCATCTCCATGAATATGGAAATATCTACACAGCCATCTGTATGAACATGGAAATATCTTCACCGCCATCTGTATGAACATGGATGTATCTACACCGGCATCTGGATGAACATGGAAATAACTACACCGCTATCTGCAAGAACATGGAAATATCTACACAGCTATCTGCATATACATGGAAATATCTACACAGATTTCTATATAAATATAGAAATAACTACAGCGCTATCTCTATAAACTTCGAAATATCTACACCGCCATCTGTATGAACATGGAAATATCTACACCGCCATCTGGACGAACATGGACATATCTACACCGCCATCTGTATTAAGATGGAAATATCTACACCGCTATCTGTATAAACATGGAAATATCTGCCCAACTATCTGTATAAACATGGAAATATCCACACCGCTATGTGTGTAAACATGGAAATGTCTACACCACTATCGGTGTAAACATGGAAATATCTACACCGCCATCTGTGTAAACATGAAAATACCTACACCGCCATCTCTATAAACGTGGAAATATCTACAACGCTATCTGTATGAACCTGGAAATATCTACACTGCTCTCTGTATAAAATTGAAATTATCTACACCACTAGCTCTATAAACATGGAAATATCTACACTGCTATCTGTATAAACATGGAAATATCTACACTGCTATCTGTATAAACATGGAAATATCTACAACGCTGTCTCTATAAACTTGGAATTAACTAAACCACTATCTCTGTAAACATTGAAATATCTAGACCGCCATCTCTATAAACATGGAAATATCTACACCACCATCTGTATAAACATGGAAATATCTATACCGCTATCTGCATAAACATGGAAATATCTACACCGCCATCTCTATGAACATGGAAATATCTACACCGCCATCTGTACGAATATGGAAATATCTATACCACCATCTGTATGAACATGTAAATATGTACACCGCCATCTGTATGAACATGGAAATATGTACACCGCTAACTGTATGAACATGGAAATATCTACACCGCTATCTGTATGAACATGGAAATATCTACACCGTTATCTGTATGAACATGGAAATATCTACACCGCTATCTGTATGAAGATGGAAATATCTACACCGCTATCTGTACGAACATGGAAATATCTACACCGCTATCTGTATGAACATGCAAATATCTACACAGCTATCTGTATATCAATGGAAAATCTACACAGCTATCGCTATAAACATGGAAATAACTACACTGCTATCTGTATAAACATGGAAATATCTAAACCGCCACCTGTATGAACATGGAAATATCTACACTGCCATCCGTACGAACATGGAAATATCTACACCGCTATCAGTAAGAACATGGAAATATCTACACCGCTATCTGTATGAACATGGAAATATCTACACCGCTATCGGTAAGAAAATGGAAATATCTACACTACTATCTGTATTAACATGGAAATATCTAGACCGCTATCCGTATGAACATGGAAATATCTACACCGCTATCTGAATGAACATGGAAATATCTACACAGCTATCTGTATGAACATGGAAATATCTACACCGCTATCTGTATGAACATGGAAATATCTACTCCACTATCTGTATGAACATGGAAATATCTACAACGCTATCTGTATGAACATGGAAATATCTACACCGCTATCTGTATGAACATGCAAATATCTACACAGCTATCTGTATATCAATGGAAATATCTACACTGCTATCTCTATAAACATGGAAATAGCTACACTGCTATCTGTATAAATATGGAAATATCTACACCGCCATCTCTATGAACATGGAAATATCTACACCGACATTTGTATGAACATGGAAATATCTGCACCGCCATCTCTATGAACATGGAAATATCTACACCGCCATTTGTATGAACATGGAAATATCTCCACCGCCATCTGTATGAACATGGAAATATCTTCACCCCCATCTGTATGAACATAGATATATGTACACCAGCATCTGGATGAACATGGAAATATCAACACTGCTATCTGCATGAACATGGAAATATCTACACAGCTATCTGAATATACATGGAAATATCTTCACAGCCATCTGAATATACATGGAAATATCTACAGAGATTTCTCTATAAATATGGAAATAACTACAGCGCTATCTCTATAAACTTCGAAATATCTACACCGCCATCTGTATGAACATGGAAATATCTACGCCATCTGTATGAACATGGAAATATCTTCACCGCCATCTGTTTGAACATGGAAATATCTACACCGCCATCTGGATGAACATGGAAATATCTACACCGCCATCTCTATAAACGTGGAAATATCTACACCACTATCTATATGAACTTGGAAATATCTACACAGCTATCTGTATAAAATTGAAGTTATCTACACCACTATCTCTATAAACATGGAAATATCTACACTGTTATCTGTATAAACATGGAAATATCTACACCGCTATCTGTATAAACATGGAAATATCTTCACCGCTATCTGTATAAACATGGAAATATCTACACCGCTATCTGTGTGAACATGGAAATATCTACACCGTTATCAGTATGAACATGGAAATATCTACACCGCTAATTGTATGAACATGGAAATATCTACACCGCTATCTGTACGAACATGGAAATATCTACACCGCTATCTGTATGAACATGCAAATATCTACACAGCTATCTGTATATCAATGGAAATATCTACACAGCTATCTCTATTAACATGGAAATAACTACACTGCTATCTGTATAAACATGGAAATATCTACACCGCCACCTGTATGAACATGGAAATATCTACACTGCCATCCGTACGAACATGGAAATATATACACCGCCATCTGTATGAACATGTAAATATCTACACCGCCATCTGTATGAACATGGAAATATCTACACCGCTAACTGTATGAACATGGAAATATCTACACCGCTATCGGTAAGAACATGGAAATATCTACACGGCTATCTGTATTAACATGGAAATATCTACACCGCTATCTGTATGAACATGGAAATATCTACACCTCTATCTGTATGAACATGGAAATATCTACACCGCTATCTGTATGAACATAGAAATATCTACCCCGCTATTTGTATGAAGATGGAAATATCTACACCGCTATCTGTATGAACATGCAAATATCAACCCAGCTATCTGTATAAAATTGAAATTATCTACACCGCTATTTCTATAAACATGGAAATAACTACACTGCTATCTATATAAACATGGAAATATCTACAACGCCATCTCTATGAACATGGAAATATCTACACCGCCATTTGTATGAACATGGAAATATCTACACCACCATCTCTATGAACATGGAAATATTTACACCGCCATTTGTATGAACATGGAAACATATACACCGCCATCTATATGAACATGGAAATATCTTCACCGCCATCTGTATGAACTTGGATATATCAACACCGGCATCTAGATGAACATGGAAATATCTACACCGCTATCTCCATGAACATGGAAATATCTACACAGCTGTCTGCATATGCATGGAAATATCTACACAGATTTATCTATAAATATGGAAATAACTACAGCGCTGTCTCTATAAACTTCGAAATATCTACACCGCCATCTGTACGAACATGGAAATATCTACACCGCCATCTGTACGAACATGGACATATCTACACCGCCATCTGTATTAAGATGGATATATCTACACCGCTATCTGTATAGACATGGAAATATCTGTACAACTATCTGTATTAACATGGAAATATCCGCACCGCTATCGTTATAAACATGGAAATATCTACACCGCTATCTGTATGAACATGAAAATATCTACACAGCTATCTGTATATCAATGGAAACATCTACACTGCAATCTCTATAAACATGGAAATAACTACAATGCTGTCTGAATAAACATGGAAATATCTACACCGCCATCTCTATGAACATGGAAATATCTACACCGCCATTGGTATGAACATGGAAATATCTACACCGCCACTTCTATGAACATGGAAATATCTACACCGCTATTTGTATGAACATGGAAATATCTACGCCATCTGTATGAACATGGAAATATCTTCACTGCCATCTGTATGAACATGGAAATATCTACACAGCCATCTGTATGAACATGTAAACATCTACACCGCCATCTGTATGAACATGGAAATATCTACACCGCCATCTGTATGAACATGGAAATATCTACACCGCCATCTCTATTAACGTTGAAAAATCTACACCGCTGTCTGTATGAACTTGGAAATATCTACACTGCTATCTGTATAAAATTCAAATTATCTACACCACTATCTCTATAAACATGGAAATATCTACACTGTTATCTGTATAAACATGGAAATATCTACACCGCTATCTGTATAAACATGGAAATATCTTCACAGCTATCAGTATAAACATGGAAATATCTACAACGCTGTCTCTATAAACTTGGAAATAACAACACCACTATCTCTATAAACATGGAAATATCTAGACCGCCATCTCCATAAACAAGGAAATATCTACACCACCATCTGTATAAACATGGAAATATCTATACCGCTATCTGCATAAACATGGAAATATCTACACCGCCATCTCTATGAACATGGAAATATCTACACCGCCATCTGTACGAACATGGAAATATCTACACCGCCATCTGCATGAACATGTAAATATCTACACCGCCATCTGTATGAACATGGAAATATCTACACCGCTATCGGTATGAACATGGAAATATCTACACCGCCATCTGTATGAACATGGAAATATCTACACCGCCATCTGTATGAACATGTAAATATCTACACCGCCATCTGTATGAACATGGAAATATCTACACCGCTAACTGTATGAACATGGAAATATCTACACAGCCATTCGTACGAACATGGAAATATCTACACTGCCATCTGTATGAACATGTAAATATGTACACCGCCATCTATATGAACATGGAAATATCTACACCGCTAACTGTATGAACATGGAAATATCTACACCGCTATCTGTATGAACATGGAAATATCTACACCCCTCTCTGTATGAACATGGAAATATCTACAACGCTATCTGTATAAACATGGAAATATCTACACCGCTATCTGTATGAACATGCAAATATCTACACAGCTATCTGTATATCAATGGAAATATCTACACTGCTATCTCTATAAACATGGAAATAACTACACTGCTATCTGTATAAACATGGAAATACCTACACCACCATCTCTATGAACATGGAAATATCTACACCGCCATTTGTATGAACATGGAAATATCTACACCGCCATCTCTATGAACATGGAAATATCTACACCGCCATCTGTATGAACATGGAAATATCTACACCGCCATCTGTATGAACATGGATATATGTACAACGGCATCTGGATGAACATGGAAATATCTACACCGCTATCTGCATGAACATGGAAATATCTACACAGCTATCTGAATATACATGGAAATATCTACACAGATTTCTCTATAAATATGGAAATAACTACAGCGCTATCCCTATAAACTTCAAAATATCTACACCGCCATCTGTATGAACATGGAAATATCTACACCGCCATCTGTACAAACATGGACATATCTACACCGCCATCTGTATTAAGATGGAAATATCTACACCGCTATCTGTATAAACATGGAAATATCTGCCCAACTATCTGTATTAACATGGAAATATCCACACCGCTATGTGTGTAAACATGAAAATGTCTACACCACTATCTGTGTAAACATGGAAATATCTGCACCGCCATCTATGTAAACATGAAAATATCTACACCGCCATCTCTATAAACATGGAAATATCTACACCGCCATCTGTATGAACATGGAAATATCTACACCACCATCTCTATAAACGTGGAAATATCTACACCGCTATCTGTATGAACTGGGAAATATCTACACTGCTCTCTGTATAAAATTGAAATTATCTACAACACTAGCTCTATAAACATGGAAATATCTACTCTGCTATCTGTATAAACATGGAAATATGTACACTGCTATCTGTATAAACATGGAAATATCTTCACCGCTATCTGTATAAACATGGAAATATCTACAACGCTGTCTCTATAAACTTGGAAATAAATACACCACTATCTCTGTAAACATGGAAATATCTAGACCGCCATCTCTATAAATATGGAAATATCTACACCACCATCTGTATAAACATGGAAATATCTATACCGATATCTGCATAAACATGGAAATATCTGCACCGCCATATCTATGAACATGGAAATATCTACACCGCCATCTGTACGAACATGGAAATATCTATACCACCATCTGTATGAACATGTAAATATCTACACCGTCATCTGTATGAACATGGAAATATCTACACCGCTAACTGTATGAACATGGAAATATCTACACCGCTATCTGTATGAACATGGAAATATCTACACCGTTATCTGTATGAACATGGAAATATCTACACCGTTATCTGTATGAACATGGAAATATCTACACCACTGTCTGCATGAACATGGAAATATCTACACCGCTATGTGTACGAACATGGAAATATCTACACCGCTATCTGTATGAACATGCAAATATCTACTCAGCTATATGTATATCAATAGAAATATCTACACAGCTATCTCTATAAACCTGGAAATAACTACACTGCTATCTGCATAAACATGGAAATATCTACACCGCCACCTGTATGAACATGGAAATATCTACACTGCCATCCCTACGAACATGGAAATATCTAAACCGCCATCTGTATGAACATGTAAATATCTACACCACCATCTGTAGGAACATGGAAATATCTACACCGCCAACTGTATGAACATGGAAATATCTACACCGCTATCGGTAAGAACATGGAAATATCTACACCGCTATCTGTATTAACATGGAAATATCTACACCGCTATCTGTATGAACATGGAAATATCTACACCGCTATCTGTATGAACATGTAAATATCTACACCGCCATCTGTATGAACATGTAAATATCTACACTGCCATCTTTATGAACATGGAAATATCTACACCGCTAACTGTATGAACATGGAAATATCTACACCGCTATCTGTATGAACATGGAAATATCTACACCGCTATCTGTATGAACATGGAAATATCTACACCGCTATCTGTATGAACATGGAAATATCTACACCCCTATCTGTATGAACATGGAAATATCTACAACGCTATCTGTATGAACACGGAAATAACTACACCGCTATCTGTATGAACATGCAAATATCTACACAGCTATCTGTATATCAATGGAAATATCTACACTGCTATCTGTATAAACATGGAAATATCTACACTGCTATCTGCATAAATATGGAAATATCTACACCGCCATCTCTATGAACATGGAAATATCTACACCGCTATCGGTATGAACATCGAAATATCTACACCGCCATCTGTATGAACATGGAAATATCTACACCGCCATCTGTATGAACATGTAAATATCTACACCGCCATCTGTATGAACATGGAAATATCTACACCGCTAACTGTATGAACATGGAAATATCTACACAGCCATTCGTACGAACATGGAAATATCTACACTGCCATCTGTATGAACATGTAAATATGTACACCGCCATCTATATGAACATGGAAATATCTACACCGCTAACTGTATGAACATGGAAATATCTACACCGCTATCTGTATGAACATGGAAATATCTACACCCCTCTCTGTATGAACATGGAAATATCTACAACGCTATCTGTATAAACATGGAAATATCTACACCGCTATCTGTATCAACATGCAAATATCTACACAGCTATCAGTATATCAATGGAAATATCTACACTGCTATCTCTATAAACATGGAAATAACTACACTGCTATCTGTATAAACATGGAAATACCTACACCACCATCTCTATGAACATGGAAATATCTACACCGCCATTTGTATGAACATGGAAATATCTACACCGCCATCTCTATGAACATGGAAATATCTACACCGCCATTTGTATGAACATGGAAATATCTACATCGCCATCTGTATGAACATGGAAATATCTACACCGCCATCTGTATGAACATGGATATATGTACAACGGCATCTGGATGAACATGGAAATATCTACACCGCTATCTGCATGAACATGGAAATATCTACACAGCTATCTGAATATACATGGAAATATCTACACAGATTTCTCTATAAATATGGAAATAACTACAGCGCTATCTATATAAACTTCGAAATATCTACACCGCCATCTGTATGAACATGGAAATATCTACACCGCCATCTGTACAAACATGGACATATCTACACCGCCATCTGTATTAAGATGGAAATATCTACACCGCTATCTGTATAAACATGGAAATATCTGCCCAACTATCTGTATAAACATGGAAATATCCACTCCGCTATCTGTATAAACATGGAAATATCTACACTGCTATCTGCATAAACATGGAAATATCCACACCGCTATCTGTGTAAACATGGAAATGTCCACACCGCTATCTGTGTAAACATGGAAATATCCACACTGCCATCTGTGTAAACATGAAAATATCTACACCGCCATCCCTATAAACATGGAAATATCTACACCGCCATCTGTATGAACATGGAAATATCTACACCGCCATCTCTATAAACGTGGAAATATCTACACCGCTATCTGTATGAACTTGGAAATATCTACACTGCTCTCTGTATAAAATGGAAATTATCTACACCGCTATCTCTATAAACATGGAAATATCTACACTGCTATCTGTGTATACATGGAAATATCTACACTGCTCTCTGTACAAACATGGAAATATCTTCACCGCTATCTGTATAAACATGGAAATATCTACACCACCATCTGTGTAAACATGGAAATATCTATACAGCTATCCGCATAAACATGGAAATATCTACACCGCCATCTCTATGAACATGGAAATATCTACACCGCCATCTGTACGAACATGGAAATATCTATACCGCCATCTGTATGCACATGTAAATATCTACACCGCCATCTGTATGAACATGGAAATATCTACACCGCTAACTGTATGAACATGGAAATATCTACAACGCTGTCAGTATGAACATGGAAATATCTTCACCGTTATCTGTATGAACATGGAAATATCTACACCGCTATCTGTATGAACATGGAAATATCTACACAGCTATCAGTATGAACATGGAAATATCTACACCGCCATCTGTATGAACATGTAAATAACTACACCGCCATCTGTATGAACATGGGAATATCTACACCGCTAACTGTATGAACATGGAAATATCTACACCGCTGTCTGTATGAACATGGAAATATCTTCACCGTTATCTGTATGAACATGGAAATATCTACACCGCTATCTGTATGAACATAGAAATATCTACACCGCTATCTGTATGAACATGGAAATATCTACACCGCTATCTGAATGAACATGGAAATATCTACACCGCTATCTCTATGAACATGCAAATATCTACACCGCTATCTCTATGAACATGCAAATATCTACACAGCTATCTGTATATCAATCGAAATATCTACACTGCTATCTCTATAAACATGGAAATAACTACACTGCTATCACTATAAATATGGAAATATCTACACCGCCATCTCTATGAACATGGAAATATCTACACCGCCATTTGTATGAACATGGAAATATCTACACCGCCATCTCTATCAACATGGAAATATCTTCACCGCCATTTGTATGAACATGGAAATATCTACACCGCCATATGTATGAACATGGAAATATCTTCACCGCCATCTGTATGAACATGGATATATGTACATAGGCATCTCGATGAACATGGAAATATCTACACCGCTATCTGCATGAACATGGAAATATCTACACAGCTACCTGAATATACATGGAAATATCTACACAGATTTCTCTGTAAATATGGAAATAATTACAGCGCTATCTCTATAAACTTCGAAATATCTACACCACCATCTGTATGAACATGGAAATATCTACACCGCCATCTGTACAAACATGGACATATCTACACCGCCATCTGTACTAAGATGGAAATATCTACACAGCTATCTGTATAAACATGGAAATATCTGCCCAACTATCTGTATAAACATGGAAATATCCGCACCGCTATCTGTATAAACATGGAAATATCTACACCGCTATCTGTATAAACATGGAAATATCTTCACCGCTATCTGAATAAACACGGAAATATCTACAACGCTGTCTCTATAAACTTGGAAATAACTACACCACTATCTCTGTAAACATGGAAATATCTAGACCGCCATCTCTATATACATGGAAATATCTACACCACCATCTGTATAAACACGGAAATATCTATACCGCTATCTGCATAAACATGGAAATATCTACACCGCCATCTCTATGAACATGGAAATATCTACACCGCCATTGGTATGAACATGGAAATATCTACACCGCCATCTCTATGAACATGGAAATATCTACACCGCCATTTGTATGAACATGGAAATATCTACGCCATCTGTATGAACATGGAAATATCTTCACCGCCATCTGTTTGAACATGGAAATATCTACACCGCCATCTGGATGAACATGGAAATATCTACACCGCCATCTCTATAAACGTGGAAATATCTACACCACTATCTATATGAACTTGGAAATATCTACACAGCTATCTGTATAAAATTGAAGTTATCTACACCACTATCTCTATAAACATGGAAATATCTACACTGTTATCTGTATAAACATGGAAATATCTACACCGCTATCTGTATAAACATGGAAATATCTTCACCGCTATCTGTATAAACATGGAAATATCTACACCGCTATCTGTGTGAACATGGAAATATCTACACCGTTATCTCTATGAACATGGAAATATCTACACCGCTAATTGTATGAACATGGAAATATCTACACCGCTATCTGTACGAACATGGAAATATCTACACCGCTATCTGTATGAACATGCAAATATCTACACAGCTATCTGTATATCAATGGAAATATCTACACAGCTATCTCTATTAACATGGAAATAACTACACTGCTATCTGTATAAACATGGAAATATCTACACCGCCACCTGTATGAACATGGAAATATCTACACTGCCATCCGTACGAACATGGAAATATATACACCGCCATCTGTATGAACATGTAAATATCTACACCGCCATCTGTATGAACATGGAAATATCTACACCGCTAACTGTATGAACATGGAAATATCTACACCGCTATCGGTAAGAACATGGAAATATCTACACGGCTATCTGTATTAACATGGAAATATCTACACCGCTATCTGTATGAACATGGAAATATCTACACCGCTATCTGTATGAACATGGAAATATCTACACCGCTATCTGTATGAACATAGAAATATCTACCCCGCTATTTGTATGAAGATGGAAATATCTACACCGCTATCTGTATGAACATGCAAATATCAACCCAGCTATCTGTATAAAATTGAAATTATCTACACCGCTATTTCTATAAACATGGAAATAACTACACTGCTATCTATATAAACATGGAAATATCTACAACGCCATCTCTATGAACATGGAAATATCTACACCGCCATTTGTATGAACATGGAAATATCTACACCGCCATCTCTATGAACATGGAAATATTTACACCGCCATTTGTATGAACATGGAAACATATACACCGCCATCTATATGAACATGGAAATATCTTCACCGCCATCTGTATGAACATGGATCTATCAACACCGGCATCTAGATGAACATAGAAATATCTACACCGCTATCTGCATGAACATGGAAATATCTACACAGCTGTCTGCATATGCATGGAAATATCTACACAGATTTATCTATAAATATGGAAATAACTACAGCGCTGTCTCTATAAACTTCGAAATATCTACACCGCCATCTGTACGAACATGGAAATATCTACACCGCCATCTGTACGAACATGGACATATCTACACCGCCATCTGTATTAAGATGGATATATCTACACCGCTATCTGTATAGACATGGAAATATCTGTACAACTATCTGTATTAACATGGAAATATCGGCACCGCTATCGTTATAAACATGGAAATATCTACACCGCTATCTGTATGAACATGAAAATATCTACACAGCTATCCGTATATCAATGGAAACATCTACACTGCAATCTCTATAAACATGGAAATAACTACAATGCTGTCTGTATAAACATGGAAATATCTACACCGCCATCTCTATGAACATGGAAATATCTACACCGCCATTGGTATGAACATGGAAATATCTACACCGCCACTTCTATGAACATGGAAATATCTACACCGCTATTTGTATGAACATGGAAATATCTACGCCATCTGTATGAACATGGAAATATCTTCACTGCCATCTGTATGAACATGGAAATATCTACACAGCCATCTGTATGAACATGTAAACATCTACACCGCCATCTGTATGAACATGGAAATATCTACACCGCCATCTGTATGAACATGGAAATATCTACACCACCATCTCTATTAACGTTGAAAAATCTACACCGCTGTCTGTATGAACTTGGAAATATCTACACTGCTATCTGTATAAAATTGAAATTATCTACACCACTATCTCTATAAACATGGAAATATCTACACTGTTATCTGTATAAACATGGAAATATCTACACCGCTATCTGTATAAACATGGAAATATCTTCACAGCTATCAGTATAAACATGGAAATATCTACAACGCTGTCTCTATAAACTTGGAAATAACAACACCACTATCTCTATAAACATGGAAATATCTAGACCGCCATCTCCATAAACAAGGAAATATCTACACCACCATCTGTATAAACATGGAAATATCTATACCGCTATCTGCATAAACATGGAAATATCTACACCGCCATCTCTATGAACATGGAAATATCTACACCGCCATCTGTACGAACATGGAAATATCTACACCGCCATCTGCATGAACATGTAAATATCTACACCGCCATCTGTATGAACATGGAAATATCTACACCGCTATCGGTATGAACATGGAAATATCTACACCGCCATCTGTATGAACATGGAAATATCTACACCGCCATCTGTATGAACATGTAAATATCTACACCGCCATCTGTATGAACATGGAAATATCTACACCGCTAACTGTATGAACATGGAAATATCTACACAGCCATTCGTACGAACATGGAAATATCTACACTGCCATCTGTATGAACATGTAAATATGTACACCGCCATCTATATGAACATGGAAATATCTACACCGCTAACTGTATGAACATGGAAATATCTACACCGCTATCTGTATGAACATGGAAATATCTACACCCCTCTCTGTATGAACATGGAAATATCTACAACGCTATCTGTATAAACATGGAAATATCTACACCGCTATCTGTATGAACATGCAAATATCTACACAGCTATCTGTATATCACTGGAAATATCTACACTGCTATCTCTATAAACATGGAAATAACTACACTGCTATCTGTATAAACATGGAAATACCTACACCACCATCTCTATGAACATGGAAATATCTACACCGCCATTTGTATGAACATGGAAATATCTACACCGCCATCTCTATGAACATGGAAATATCTACACCGCCATTTGTATGAACATGGAAATATCTACATCGCCATCTGTATGAACATGGAAATATCTACACCGCCATCTGTATGAACATGGATATATGTACAACGGCATCTGGATGAACATGGAAATATCTACACCGCTATCTGCATGAACATGGAAATATCTACACAGCTATCTGAATATACATGGAAATATCTACACAGATTTCTCTATAAATATGGAAATAACTACAGCGCTATCTCTATAAACTTCAAAATATCTACACCGCCATCTGTATGAACATGGAAATATCTACACCGCCATCTGTACAAACATGGACATATCTACACCGCCATCTGTATTAAGATGGAAATATCTACACCGCTATCTGTATAAACATGGAAATATCTGCCCAACTATCTGTATTAACATGGAAATATCCACACCGCTATGTGTGTAAACATGAAAATGTCTACACCACTATCTGTGTAAACATGGAAATATCTGCACCGCCATCTATGTAAACATGAAAATATCTACACCGCCATCTCTATAAACATGGAAATATCTACACCGCCATCTGTATGAACATGGAAATATCTACACCACCATCTCTATAAACGTGGAAATATCTACACCGCTATCTGTATGAACTGGGAAATATCTACACTGCTCTCTGTATAAAATTGAAATTATCTACAACACTAGCTCTATAAACATGGAAATATCTACTCTGCTATCTGTATAAACATGGAAATATGTACACTGCTATCTGTATAAACATGGAAATATCTTCACCGCTATCTGTATAAACATGGAAATATCTACAACGCTGTCTCTATAAACTTGGAAATAAATACACCACTATCTCTGTAAACATGGAAATATCTAGACCGCCATCTCTATAAATATGGAAATATCTACACCACCATCTGTATAAACATGGAAATATCTATACCGATATCTGCATAAACATGGAAATATCTGCACCGCCATATCTATGAACATGGAAATATCTACACCGCCATCTGTACGAACATGGAAATACCTATACCACCATCTGTATGAACATGTAAATATCTACACCGCCATCTGTATGAACATGGAAATATCTACACCGCTAACTGTATGAACATGGAAATATCTACACCGCTATCTGTATGAACATGGAAATATCTACACCGTTATCTGTATGAACATGGAAATATCTACACCGTTATCTGTATGAACATGGAAATATCTACACCACTGTCTGCATGAACATGGAAATATCTACACCGCTATGTGTACGAACATGGAAATATCTACACCGCTATCTGTATGAACATGCAAATATCTACTCAGCTATATGTATATCAATAGAAATATCTACACAGCTATCTCTATAAACCTGGAAATAACTACACTGCTATCTGCATAAACATGGAAATATCTACACCGCCACCTGTATGAACATGGAAATATCTACACTGCCATCCGTACGAACATGGAAATAT
This sequence comes from Gorilla gorilla gorilla, assembly GCF_029281585.2. Lineage (NCBI taxonomy): Eukaryota > Metazoa > Chordata > Mammalia > Primates > Hominidae > Gorilla > Gorilla gorilla. The sequence continues at coordinate 6,354,974 of NC_073230.2, forward strand.
CTAAACCGCCATCTGTATGAACATGTAAATATCTACACCGCCATCTGTAGGAACATGGAAATATCTACACCGCCAACTGTATGAACATGGAAATATCTACACCGCTATCGGTAAGAACATGGAAATATCTACACCGCTATCTGTATTAACATGGAAATATCTACACCGCTATCTGTATGAACATGGAAATATCTACACCGCTATCTGTATGAACACGGAAATATCTACACCGCCATCTGTATGAACATGTAAATATCTACACTGCCATCTTTATGAACATGGAAATATCTACACCGCTAACTGTATGAACATGGAAATATCTACACAGCTATCTGTATGAACATGGAAATATCTACACCGCTATCTGTATGAACATGGAAATATCTACACCGCTATCTGTATGAACATGGAAATATCTACACCCCTATCTGTATGAACATGGAAATATCTACAACGCTATCTGTATGAACACGGAAATAACTACACCGCTATCTGTATGAACATGGAAATATCTACACAGCTATCTGTATATCAATGGAAATATCTACACTGCTATCTGTATAAACATGGAAATATCTACAATGCTATCTGTATAAATATGGAAATATCTACACCGCCATCTCTATGAACATGGAAATATCTACACCGCTATCGGTATGAACATCGAAATATCTACACCGCCATCTGTATGAACATGGAAATTTCTACACCGCCATCTGTATGAACATGGAAATATCTACACCGCCATCTGTATGAACATGGAAATATCTACACCGCTAACTGTATGAACATGGAAATATCTACACAGCCATTCGTACGAACATGGAAATATCTACACTGCCATCTGTATGAACATGTAAATATGTACACCGCCATCTATATGAACATGGAAATATCTACACCGCTAACTGTATGAACATGGAAATATCTACACCGCTATCTGTATGAACATGGAAATATCTACACCCCTCTCTGTATGAACATGGAAATATCTACAACGCTATCTGTATAAACATGGAAATATCTACACCGCTATCTGTATCAACATGCAAATATCTACACAGCTATCTGTATATCAATGGAAATATCTACACTGCTATCTCTATAAACATGGAAATAACTACACTGCTATCTGTATAAACATGGAAATACCTACACCACCATCTCTATGAACATGGAAATATCTACACCGCCATTTGTATGAACATGGAAATATCTACACCGCCATCTCTATGAACATGGAAATATCTACACCGCCATTTGTATGAACCTGGAAATATCTACATCGCCATCTGTATGAACATGGAAATATCTACACCGCCATCTGTATGAACATGGATATATGTACAACGGCATCTGGATGAACATGGAAATATCTACACCGCTATCTGCATGAACATGGAAATATCTACACAGCTATCTGAATATACATGGAAATATCTACACAGATTTCTCTATAAATATGGAAATAACTACAGCGCTATCTCTATAAACTTCAAAATATCTACACCGCCATCTGTATGAACATGGAAATATCTACACCGCCATCTGTACAAACATGGACATATCTACACCGCCATCTGTATTAAGATGGAAATATCTACACCGCTATCTGTATAAACATGGAAATATCTGCCCAACTATCTGTATTAACATGGAAATATCCACACCGCTATGTGTGTAAACATGAAAATGTCTACACCACTATCTGTGTAAACATGGAAATATCTGCACCGCCATCTATGTAAACATGAAAATATCTACACCGCCATCTCTATAAACATGGAAATATCTACACCGCCATCTGTATGAACATGGAAATATCTACACCACCATCTCTATAAACGTGGAAATATCTACACCGCTATCTGTATGAACTGGGAAATATCTACACTGCTCTCTGTATAAAATTGAAATTATCTACAACACTAGCTCTATAAACATGGAAATATCTACTCTGCTATCTGTATAAACATGGAAATATGTACACTGCTATCTGTATAAACATGGAAATATCTTCACCGCTATCTGTATAAACATGGAAATATCTACAACGCTGTCTCTATAAACTTGGAAATAAATACACCACAATCTCTGTAAACATGGAAATATCTAGACCGCCATCTCTATAAATATGGAAATATCTACACCACCATCTGTATAAACATGGAAATATCTATACCGATATCTGCATAAACATGGAAATATCTGCACCGCCATATCTATGAACAAGGAAATATCTACACCGCCATCTGTACGAACATGGAAATATCTATACCACCATCTGTATGAACATGTAAATATCTACACCGCCATCTGTATGAACATGGAAATATCTACACCGCTAACTGTATGAACATGGAAATATCTACACCGCTATCTGTATGAACATGGAAATATCTACACCGTTATCTGTATGAACATGGAAATATCTACACCGTTATCTGTATGAACATGGAAATATCTACACCACTGTCTGTATGAACATGGAAATATCTACACCGCTATGTGTACGAACATGGAAATATCTACACCGCTATCTGTATGAACATGCAAATATCTACTCAGCTATATGTATATCAATAGAAATATCTACACAGCTATCTCTATAAACCTGGAAATAACTACACTGCTATTTGCATAAACATGGAAATATCTACACCGCCACCTGTATGAACATGGAAATATCTACACTGCCATCCGTACGAACATGGAAATATCTAAACCGCCATCTGTATGAACATGTAAATATCTACACCGCCATCTGTAGGAACATGGAAATATCTACACCGCCAACTGTATGAACATGGAAATATCTACACCGCTATCGGTAAGAACATGGAAATATCTACACCGCTATCTGTATTAACATGGAAATATCTACACCGCTATCTGTATGAACATGGAAATATCTACACCGCTATCTGTATGAACATGGAAATATCTACACTGCCATCTTTATGAACATGGAAATATCTACACCGCTAACTGTATGAACATGGAAATATCTACACCGCTATCTGTATGAACATGGAAATATCTACACCGCTATCTGTATGAACATGGAAATATCTACACCGCTATCTGTATGAACATGGAAATATCTACACCCCTATCTGTATGAACATGGAAATATCTACAACGCTATCTGTATGAACACGGAAATAACTACACCGCTATCTGTATGAACATGCAAATATCTACACAGCTATCTGTATATCAATGGAAATATCTACACTGCTATCTCTATAAACATGGAAATATCTACACTGCTATCTGTATAAATATGGAAATATCTACACCGCCATCTATATGAACATGGAAATATCTACACCGCCATCTGTATGAACATGGAAATATCTACACCGCCATCTGTATGAACATGGAAATATCTTCACCACCATCTGTATGAACATGGATATATGTACACCGGCATCTGGATGAACATGGAAATATCTACACCGCTATCTGCATGAACATGGAAATATCTACACAGCTATCTGAATATACATGGAAATATCTACACAGATATCTCTATAAATATGGAAATAACTACAGTGCTATCTCCATAAACTTCGAAGTATCTACACCGCCATCTGTATGAACATGGAAATATCTACACCGCCATCTGTACGAACATGGACATATCTACACCGCCATCTGTATTAAGATGGAAATATCTACACCGCTATCTGTATAAACATGGAAATATCTGCTCAACTGTCTGTATAAACATGGAAATATCCACACCGCTATGTGTGTAAAAATGGAAATGTCTACACCACTATCGGTGTAAACATGGAAATATCTACACCGCCATCTGTGTAAACATGAAAATATCTACACCGCCATCTCTATAAACATGGAAATATCTACACCGCCATCTGTATGAAGATGGAAATATCTACACCGCCATCTCTATAAACGTGGAAATATCTACACCGCTATCTGTATGAACTTGGAAATATCTACACTGCTCTGGTATAAATTTGAAATTATCTACACCACTAGCTCTATAAACATGGAAATATCTACACTGCTATCTGTATAACCATGGAAATAACTACACTGCTATCTGTATAAACATGGAAATATCTACAACACTGTCTCTATAAACTTGGAAATAACTAAACCACTATCTCTGTAAAAATTGAAATATCTAGACTGCCATCTCTATAAACATGGAAATATCTACACCACCATCTGTATAAACATGGAAATATCTATACCACTATCTGCATAAACATGGAAATATCTACACCGCCATCTCTGTGAACAAGGAAATATCTACACAGCCATCTGTACGAACATGGAAATATGTATACCACCATCTGTATGAACATGAAAATATGTACACCGCCATCTGTATGAACATGGAAATATCTACACCGCTAACTGCATGAACATGGAAATATCTACACCGCTATCTGTATGAACATGGAAATATCTACACCCCTCTCTGTATGAACATGGAAATATCTACAACGCTATCTGTATAAACATGGAAATATCTACACCGCTATCTGTATCAACATGCAAATATCTACACAGCTATCTGTATATCAATGGAAATATCTACACTGCTATCTCTATAAACATGGAAATAACTACACTGCTATCTGTATAAACATGGAAATACCTACACCACCATCTCTATGAACATGGAAATATCTACACCGCCATTTGTATGAACATGGAAATATCTACACCGCCATCTCTATGAACATGGAAATATCTACACCGCCATTTGTATGAACCTGGAAATATCTACATCGCCATCTGTATGAACATGGAAATATCTACACCGCCATCTGTATGAACATGGATATATGTACAACGGCATCTGGATGAACATGGAAATATCTACACCGCTATCTGCATGAACATGGAAATATCTACACAGCTATCTGAATATACATGGAAATATCTACACAGATTTCTCTATAAATATGGAAATAACTACAGCGCTATCTCTATAAACTTCAAAATATCTACACCGCCATCTGTATGAACATGGAAATATCTACACCGCCATCTGTACAAACATGGACATATCTACACCGCCATCTGTATTAAGATGGAAATATCTACACCGCTATCTGTATAAACATGGAAATATCTGCCCAACTATCTGTATTAACATGGAAATATCCACACCGCTATGTGTGTAAACATGAAAATGTCTACACCACTATCTGTGTAAACATGGAAATATCTGCACCGCCATCTATGTAAACATGAAAATATCTACACCGCCATCTCTATAAACATGGAAATATCTACACCGCCATCTGTATGAACATGGAAATATCTACACCACCATCTCTATAAACGTGGAAATATCTACACCGCTATCTGTATGAACTGGGAAATATCTACACTGCTCTCTGTATAAAATTGAAATTATCTACAACACTAGCTCTATAAACATGGAAATATCTACTCTGCTATCTGTATAAACATGGAAATATGTACACTGCTATCTGTATAAACATGGAAATATCTTCACCGCTATCTGTATAAACATGGAAATATCTACAACGCTGTCTCTATAAACTTGGAAATAAATACACCACAATCTCTGTAAACATGGAAATATCTAGACCGCCATCTCTATAAATATGGAAATATCTACACCACCATCTGTATAAACATGGAAATATCTATACCGATATCTGCATAAACATGGAAATATCTGCACCGCCATATCTATGAACAAGGAAATATCTACACCGCCATCTGTACGAACATGGAAATATCTATACCACCATCTGTATGAACATGTAAATATCTACACCGCCATCTGTATGAACATGGAAATATCTACACCGCTAACTGTATGAACATGGAAATATCTACACCGCTATCTGTATGAACATGGAAATATCTACACCGTTATCTGTATGAACATGGAAATATCTACACCGTTATCTGTATGAACATGGAAATATCTACACCACTGTCTGTATGAACATGGAAATATCTACACCGCTATGTGTACGAACATGGAAATATCTACACCGCTATCTGTATGAACATGCAAATATCTACTCAGCTATATGTATATCAATAGAAATATCTACACAGCTATCTCTATAAACCTGGAAATAACTACACTGCTATTTGCATAAACATGGAAATATCTACACCGCCACCTGTATGAACATGGAAATATCTACACTGCCATCCGTACGAACATGGAAATATCTAAACCGCCATCTGTATGAACATGTAAATATCTACACCGCCATCTGTAGGAACATGGAAATATCTACACCGCCAACTGTATGAACATGGAAATATCTACACCGCTATCGGTAAGAACATGGAAATATCTACACCGCTATCTGTATTAACATGGAAATATCTACACCGCTATCTGTATGAACATGGAAATATCTACACCGCTATCTGTATGAACATGGAAATATCTACACTGCCATCTTTATGAACATGGAAATATCTACACCGCTAACTGTATGAACATGGAAATATCTACACCGCTATCTGTATGAACATGGAAATATCTACACCGCTATCTGTATGAACATGGAAATATCTACACCGCTATCTGTATGAACATGGAAATATCTACACCCCTATCTGTATGAACATGGAAATATCTACAACGCTATCTGTATGAACACGGAAATAACTACACCGCTATCTGTATGAACATGCAAATATCTACACAGCTATCTGTATATCAATGGAAATATCTACACTGCTATCTCTATAAACATGGAAATATCTACACTGCTATCTGTATAAATATGGAAATATCTACACCGCCATCTATATGAACATGGAAATATCTACACCGCCATCTGTATGAACATGGAAATATCTACACCGCCATCTGTATGAACATGGAAATATCTTCACCACCATCTGTATGAACATGGATATATGTACACCGGCATCTGGATGAACATGGAAATATCTACACCGCTATCTGCATGAACATGGAAATATCTACACAGCTATCTGAATATACATGGAAATATCTACACAGATATCTCTATAAATATGGAAATAACTACAGTGCTATCTCCATAAACTTCGAAGTATCTACACCGCCATCTGTATGAACATGGAAATATCTACACCGCCATCTGTACGAACATGGACATATCTACACCGCCATCTGTATTAAGATGGAAATATCTACACCGCTATCTGTATAAACATGGAAATATCTGCTCAACTGTCTGTATAAACATGGAAATATCCACACCGCTATGTGTGTAAAAATGGAAATGTCTACACCACTATCGGTGTAAACATGGAAATATCTACACCGCCATCTGTGTAAACATGAAAATATCTACACCGCCATCTCTATAAACATGGAAATATCTACACCGCCATCTGTATGAAGATGGAAATATCTACACCGCCATCTCTATAAACGTGGAAATATCTACACCGCTATCTGTATGAACTTGGAAATATCTACACTGCTCTGGTATAAATTTGAAATTATCTACACCACTAGCTCTATAAACATGGAAATATCTACACTGCTATCTGTATAACCATGGAAATAACTACACTGCTATCTGTATAAACATGGAAATATCTACAACACTGTCTCTATAAACTTGGAAATAACTAAACCACTATCTCTGTAAAAATTGAAATATCTAGACTGCCATCTCTATAAACATGGAAATATCTACACCACCATCTGTATAAACATGGAAATATCTATACCACTATCTGCATAAACATGGAAATATCTACACCGCCATCTCTATGAACAAGGAAATATCTACACAGCCATCTGTACGAACATGGAAATATGTATACCACCATCTGTATGAACATGAAAATATGTACACCGCCATCTGTATGAACATGGAAATATCTACACCGCTAACTGCATGAACATGGAAATATCTACACCGCTATCTGTATGAACATGGAAATATCTACAACGCTATCTGTATGAACATGGAAATATCTAGACCGCTATCTGTATGAACATGCAAATATCTACACAGCTATCTGTATATCAATGGAAATATCTACACTGCTATCTCTATAAACATGGAAATAACTACACTGCTATCTGTATAAATATGGAAATATCTACACCGCCATCTCTATGAACATGGAAATATCTACACCGCCATTTGTATGAACATGGAAATATCTACACCGCCATCTCTATGAACATGGAAATATCTACACCGCCATTTGTATGAACATGGAAATATCTACACTGCCATCTGTATGAACATGGAAATATCTTCACCCCCATCTGTATGAACATGGATATATGTACACCGACATCTGGATGAACATGGAAATATCTACACCGCTATCTGCATGAACATGGAAATATCTACACAGCTATCTGAATATACATGGAAATATCTTCAGAGATTTCTCTATAAATATGGAAATAACTACAGCGCTATCTCTATAAACTTCGAAATATCTACACCGCCATTTGTATGAACATGGAAATATCTACACCGCCATCTGTACAAACATGGACATATCTACACCGCCATCTATATTAAGATGGAAATATCTACACCGCTATCTGTATAAACATGGAAATATCTGCCCAACTATCTGTATAAACATGGAAATATCCGCTTCGCTATCTGTATAAACATGGAAATATCTACACTGCTATCTGCATAAACATGGAAATATCCACACCGCTATCTGTGTAAACATGGAAATGTCTACACCGCTATCTGTGTAAACATGGAAATATCCACACTGCCATCTGTGTAAACATGAAAATATCTACACCGCCATCCCTATAAACATGGAAATATCTACACCGCCATCTGTATGGACATGGAAATATCTACACCGCCATCTCTATAAACGTGGAAATATCTACACCGCTATCTGTATGAACTTGAAAATATCTACACTGCTCTCTGTATAAAATTGAAATTATCTACACCGCTATCTCTATAAACATGGAAATATCTACACTGCTATCTGTATATACATGGAAATATCTACACCGCTCTGTGTATAAACATGGAAATATCTTCACCGCTATCTGTATAAACATGGAAATATCTACACCACCATCTGTATAAACATGGAAATATCTATAGAGCTATCTGCATAAACATGGAAATATCTACACCGCCATCTCTATGAACATGGAAATATCTACACCGCCATCTGTACGAACATGGAAATATCTATACCACCATCTGTATGAACATGTAAATATCTACACCGCCATCTGTATGAACATGGAAATATCTACACCGCTAACTGTATGAACATGGAAATATCTACACCGCTGTCTGTATGAACATGGAAATATCTTCACCGTTATCTGTATGAACATGGAAATATCTACACCGCTATCTGTATGAACATGGAAATATCTACACAGCTATCAGTATGAACATGGAAAGATCTACACCGCCATCTGTATGAACATGTAAATATCTACACCGCCATCTGTATGAACATGGGAATATCTACACCGCTAACTGTATGAACATGGAAATATCCACACCGCTATCTGTGTAAACATGGAAATGTCTACACCGCTGTCTGTGTAAACAGGGAAATATCTACACCGCCATCTGTGTAAACCTGAAAAGGTCTACACCGCCATCCCTATAAACATGGAAATATCTACACAGTCATCTGTATGAACATGGAAATATCTACACCGCCATCTCTATAAACGTGGAAATATCTACACCGCTATCTGTATGAACTTGGAAATATCTACACTGCTCTCTGTATAAAACTGAAATTATCTACACCATACTCTCTATAAACATGGAAATATCTACACTGCTATCTGTATAAACATGGAAATATCTACACCGCTATCTGTATAAACATGGAAATACCTTCACCGCTATCTGAATAAACACGGAAATATCTACAACGCTGTCTCTAAAAACTTGGAAATAACTACACCACTCTCTCTGTAAACATGGAAATATCTAGACCGCCATCTCTATATACATGGAAATATCTACACCACCATCTGTATAAACACGGAAATATCTATACCGCTATCTGCATAAACATGGAAATATCTACACCGCCGTCCCTATGAACATGGAAATATCTACACCGCCATCTGTACGAACATGGAAATATCTACACCGCCACCTGTATGAACATGGAAATATCTACACTGCCATCCGTACAAACATGGAAATATCTACACCGCCATTTGTATGAACATGTAAATATCTTCACCGTCATCTGTATGAACATGGAAATATCTACACTGCTAAATGTATGAACATGGAAATGTCTACACCGCTATTGGTATGAACATGGAAATATCTACACCGTTATCTGTATGAACATGGAAATATCTACACCGCTATCTGTATGAACATGGAAATATCTACACCGTTATCTGTATGAACATGGAAATATCTACACCGCTATCTGTAAGAACATGCAAATATCTACAAAGCTATCTGTATATCAATGGAAATATCTACACAGATATCTCTATTAACATGGAAATAACTACACTGCTATCTGTATAAACATGGAAATATCTACACCGCCACCTGTATGAACATGGAAATATCTACACTGCCATCCGTACAAACATGGAAATGTCTACACCGCCATCTGTATGAACATATAAATATCTTCACCGCCATCTGTATGAACATGGAAATATGTACACCGCTAAATGTATGAACATGGAAATGTCTACACCGCTATTGGTATGAACATGGAAATATCTACACCGCTATCTGTATGAACATGGAAATATCTACACCGCTATCTGTATCAACATGGAAATATCTACACCGCTATCTGTATGAACATGGAAATATCTACACCGCCATCTGTATGAACATGTAAATATCTACACCGCCATCTGTATGAACATGGGAATATCTACACCGCTATCTGTATGAACATGGAAATATCTACACCGCTACCTGTATGAACATGGAAATATCTACACCGCTATCTGTATGAACATGCAAATATCTACACCGCTATCTCTATGAACATGCAAATATCTACACAGCTATCTGTATATCAATGGAAATATCTACACTGCTATCTCTATAAACATGGAAATAACTACACTGCTATCTCTATAAATATGGAAATATCTACACCGCCATCTCTATGAACATGGAAATATCTACACCGCCATTTGTATGAACCTGGAACTATCTACACCGCCATCTCTATGAACATGGAAATATCTACACCGCCATTTGTATGAACATGGAAATATCTACACCACCATCTCTATGAACATGGAAATATCTTCACCCCCATCTGTATGAACATGGATATATGTACACCGGCATCCCGATGAACATGGAAACATCTACAAGACTATCTGCATGAACATGGAAATATCTACACAGCTATCTGAATATACATGGAAATATCTACACAGATTTCTATATAAATATGGAAATAACTACAGCGCTATCTCTATAAACTTCGAAATATCTACACCGCCATCTGTATGAACATGGAAATATCTACACCACCATCTGTACAAACATGGACATATCTGCACCGCCATCTGTATTAAGATGGAAATATCAACACCGCTATCTGTATAAACATGGAAATATCTACCAAACTATCTGTATAAACATGGAAATATCCGCACCGCTATCTGTATGAACATGGAAATATCTACACTACTATCTGCATAAACATGGAAATATCCACACCGCTATCTGTGTAAACATGGAAATGTCTACACCGCTATCTGTGTAAACATGGAAATATCCACACTGCCATCTGTGTAAACATGAAAATATCTACACCGCCATCCCTATAAACATGGAAATATCTACACCGCCATCTGTATGGACATGGAAATATCTACACCGCCATCTATATAAACGTGGAAATATCTACACCGCTATCTGTATGAACTTGAAAATATCTACACTGCTCTCTGTATAAAATTGAAATTATCTACACCGCTATCTCTATAAACATGGAAATATCTACACTGCTATCTGTATATACATGGAAATATCTACACCGCTCTCTGTATAAACATGGAAATATCTTCACCGCTATCTGTATAAACATGGAAATATCTACACCACCATCTGTATAAACATGGAAATATCTATAGAGCTATCTGCATAAACATGGAAATATCTACACCGCCATCTCTATGAACATGGAAATATCTACACCGCCATCTGTACGAACATGGAAATATCTATACCACCATCTGTATGAACATGTAAATATCTACACCGCCATCTGTATGAACAGGGAAATATCTACACCGCTAACTGTATGAACATGGAAATATCTACACCGCTGTCTGTATGAACATGGAAATATCTTCACCGTTATCTGTATGAACATGGAAATATCTACACCGCTATCTGTATGAACATGGAAATATCTATACAGCTATCAGTATGAACATGGAAATATCTACACCGCCATCTGTATGAACATGTAAATATCTACACCGCCATCTGTATGAACATGGGAATATCTACACCGCTAACTGTATGAACATGGAAATATCCACACCGCTATCTGTGTAAACATGGAAATGTCTACACCGCTGTCTGTGTAAACAGGGAAATATCTACACCGCCATCTGTGTAAACCTGAAAAGGTCTACACCGCCATCCCTATAAACATGGAAATATCTACACAGTCATCTGTATGAACATGGAAATATCTACACCGCCATCTCTATAAACGTGGAAATATCTACACCGCTATCTGTATGAACTTGGAAATATCTACACTGCTCTCTGTATAAAATTGAAATTATCTACACCATACTCTCTATAAACATGGAAATATCTACACTGCTATCTGTATAAACATAGAAATATCTACACCGCTATCTGTATAAACATGGAAATACCTTCACCGCTATCTGAATAAACACGGAAATATCTACAACGCTGTCTCTAAAAACTTGGAAATAACTACACCAATCTCTCTGTAAACATGGAAATATCTAGACCGCCATCTCTATATACATGGAAATATCTACACCACCATCTGTATAAACACGGAAATATCTATACCGCTATCTGCATAAACATGGAAATATCTACACCGCCGTCCCTATGAACATGGAAATATCTACACCGCCATCTGTACGAACATGGAAATATCTACACCGCCACCTGTATGAACATGGAAATATCTACACTGCCATCCGTACAAACATGGAAATATCTACACCGCCATTTGTATGAACATGTAAATATCTTCACCGTCATCTGTATGAACATGGAAATATCTACACTGCTAAATGTATGAACATGGAAATGTCTACACCGCTATTGGTATGAACATGGAAATATCTACACCGTTATCTGTATGAACATGGAAATATCTACACCGCTATCTGTATGAACATGGAAATATCTACACCGCTATCTGTATGAACATGGAAATATCTACACCGCTATCTGTAAGAACATGCAAATATCTACAAAGCTATCTGTATATCAATGGAAATATCTACACAGATATCTCTATTAACATGGAAATAACTACACTGCTATCTGTATAAACATGGAAATATCTACACCGCCACCTGTATGAACATGGAAATATCTACACTGCCATCCGTACAAACATGGAAATGTCTACACCGCCATCTGTATGAACATATAAATATCTTCACCGCCATCTGTATGAACATGGAAATATCTACACCGCTAAATGTATGAACATGGAAATGTCTACACCGCTATCGGTATGAACATGGAAATATCTACACCGCTATCTGTATGAACATGGAAATATCTACACCGCTATCTGTATGAACATGGAAATATCTACACCGCGATCTGTATGAACATGGAAATATCTACACCGCCATCTGTATGAACATGTAAATATCTACACCGCCATCTGTATGAACATGGGAATATCTACACCGCTATCTGTATGAACATGGAAATATCTACACCGCTACCTGTATGAACATGGAAATATCTACACCGCTATCTGTATGAACATGCAAATATCTACACCGCTATCTCTATGAACATGCAAATATCTACACAGCTATCTGTATATCAATGGAAATATCTACACTGCTATCTCTATAAACATGGAAATAACTACACTGCTATCTCTATAAATATGGAAATATCTACACCGCCATCTCTATGAACATGGAAATATCTACACCGCCATTTGTATGAACCTGGAACTATCTACACCGCCATCTCTATGAACATGGAAATATCTACACCGCCATTTGTATGAACATGGAAATATCTACACCACCATCTCTATGAACATGGAAATATCTTCACCCCCATCTGTATGAACATGGATATATGTACACCGGCATCCCGATGAACATGGAAACATCTACAAGACTATCTGCATGAACATGGAAATATCTACACAGCTATCTGAATATACATGGAAATATCTACACAGATTTCTATATAAATATGGAAATAACTACAGCGCTATCTCTATAAACTTCGAAATATCTACACCGCCATCTGTATGAACATGGAAATATCTACACCACCATCTGTACAAACATGGACATATCTGCACCGCCATCTGTATTAAGATGGAAATATCAACACCGCTATCTGTATAAACATGGAAATATCTACCAAACTATCTGTATAAACATGGAAATATCCGCACCGCTATCTGTATGAACATGGAAATATCTACACTGCTATCTGCATAAACATGGAAATATCCACACCGCTATCTGTGTAAACATGGAAATGTCTATACCGCCATCTGTGTAAACATGGAAATGTCTACACCGCCATCTGTGTAAACATGGAAATGTCTACACCGCTATCTGTGTAAACATGGAAATATCTACACCGCCATCTGTGTAAACATGAAAATATCTACACCGCCATCTCTATAAACATGGAAATATCTACACCGCCATCTGTATAAACATGGAAATATCTATAACGCTCTCTGCATAAACATGGAAATATCTACACCGCCATCTCTATGAACATGGAAATATCTACAACGCCATCTGTACAAACATGGAAATATATATACCGCTATCTGTATGAACATGTGAATATCTACACCGACATCTGTATGAAGATGGAAATATCTACACCGCTAACTGTATGAACATGGAAATATCTACACCGCTATCTGTATGAACATGGAAATACTTACACCGTTATCTGTATGAACATGGAATTATCTACACCGCTATCTGTACGAACATGGAAATATCTACACCGCTATCTGTACGAACATGGAAATATCTACACCGCTATCTGTATGACCATGCAAATATCTCCACAGCTTTCTGTATATCAATGGAAATATCTACACTGCTATCTCTATAAACATGGAAATAACTACGCTGCTATCTGTATAAATTTGGAAATATCTACACCGCCATCTCTATGAACATGGA
The DNA here is from genome assembly GCF_029281585.2 of Gorilla gorilla gorilla. Lineage (NCBI taxonomy): Eukaryota > Metazoa > Chordata > Mammalia > Primates > Hominidae > Gorilla > Gorilla gorilla. The sequence goes on from NC_073230.2 coordinate 6,370,359, forward strand.
AATATCTACACCGCCATCTGTATGAACATGGAAATATCTACACCGCTAACTGTATGAACATGGAAATAACTACAACGCTATCTGTATGAACATGGAAATATCTACACCGCTATCTGTATGAACATGGAAATATCTACACCGCTATCTGTATGAACATGGAAATATCTACACCGCTATCTGTATGAACATGCAAATATCCACACAGCTATCTGTATATCAATGGAAATATCTATACTGCTATCTCTATAAACATGGAAATAACTACACTGCTATCTGTATTAATATGGAAATATCTACACCGCGATCCCTATGAATATGGAAATATCTACACCGCCATTTTTATGAACATGGAAATATCTACACCGCCATCTCTATGAACATGGAAATATCTACACCGCCAATTGTATGAAGATGGAAATATCTACACCACCATCTGTATGAACATGGAAATACCTTCACCGCCATCTGTATGAACATGGATATATGTACACCGGCAACTGGATGAACATGGAAATATCTACACCGCTATCTGCATGAACATGGAAATATCTACACAGCTATCTGAATATACATGGAAATATCTACAGAGATTTCTCTATAAATATGGAAATAACTACAGTGCTATCTCTATAAACTTCGAAATATCTACACCGCCATCTGTATGAACATGGAAATATCTACACCGCCATCTGTACAAACATGGACATATCTACACCGCCATCTGTGTTAAGATGGAAATATCTACACTGATGTCTGTATAAACATGGAAATATCTGCCCAACTATCTGTATAAACATGGAAATATCCGAACCGCTATCTGTATGAACATGGAAATATCTACACTGCTATCTGCATAAACATGGAAATATCCACACCGCTATCTGTGTAAACATGGAAATGTCTACACCGCTATCTGTGTAAACATGGAATTATCTACACTGCCATCTGTGTAAACATGAAAATATCTACACCGCCATCCCTATAAACATGGAAATATCTACACCGCCATCTGTATGAACATGGAAATATCTACACCGCCAACTCTATAAACGTGGAAATATCTGCACCGCTATCTGTATGATCTTGGAAATATCTACACGGCTCTCTGTATAAAATTGAAATTATCTACACCACTATCTCTATAAACATGGAAATATCTACACTACTATCTGTATAAACATGGAAATATCTACACCGCTATCTGTATAAACATGGAAATATCTTCACGGCTATCTGTATAAACATGGAAATATCTACAACGCTGTCTCTATAAACTTGGAAATAACTACACCACTATCTCTGTAAACATGGAAATATCTAGACCGCCATCTCTATAAACATGGAAATATCTACACCGCCATCTCTATAAACATGGAAATATCTATACCGCTAACTGCATAAACAGGGAAATATCTACACTGCCATCTCTATGAACATGGAAATATCTACACCGCCATCTGTACAAACATGGAAATATCTATACCGCCATCTGTATGAACATCTAAATATCTACACTGCCATCTGTATGAACATGGAAATATCTACACCGCTAACTGTATGAACATGGAAATATCTACACCGCTGTCTATATGAACATGGAAATATCTACACCGCTATCTGTACGAACATCGAAATATCTACACCACTATCTGTATGAACATGCAAATATCTAAACAGCTATCTGTATATCAATGGAAATATCTACACAGCTATCTCTATTAACATGGAAATAACTACATTGCTATCTGTATAAACATGGAAATATCTACACCGCCACCTGTGTGAACATGGAAATATCTACACTGCCATCCGTACAAAAATGGAAATATCTACACCGCCATCTGTATGAACATGGAAATATCTTCACCGCCATCTGTATGAACATGGAAATATCTCCACCGCTAAATATATGAACATGGAAATGTCTACACCGCTATTGGTGTGAACATGGAAATATCTACACCGCTATCTGTATGTACATTTAAATATCTACACCGCTATCTGTATTAACATGCAAATATCTACACAGCTATCTGTATATCAATGGAAATATCTACACAGCTATCTCTATAAACATGGAAATAACTACACTGCTATCTGTATAAACATGGAAATATCTACACCGCCACCTGTATGAACATGGAAATATCTACACTGCCATCCGTACGAACATGGAAATATCTACACCGCCATCTGTATGAACATGTAAATATCAACACCGCCATCTGTATGAACATGGAAATATCTACACCGCTAACTGTATGAACATGGAAATATCTACACCGCTATCGGTAAGAACATGGAAATATCTACACCGCTATCTGTATTAACATGGAAATATCTACACCGCTATCTGTATGAACATGGAAATATCTACACCACTATCTGTATGAACATGGAAATATCTACACCGCTATCTGTATAAACATGGAAATAACTACATTGCTATCTGTATAAACATGGAAATATCTACACCCCCATCTCTATGAACATTTAAATATCTACACCGTCATTTGTATGAACACGGAAATATCTACACCGCCATCTCTATGAAGATGGAAATATCTACACCGCCATTTGTATGAACATGGAAATATCTACACCGCCATCTGTATGAACATGGAAATATCTACACCGTTATCTATATGAACAACGAAATATCTACACCGCTATCTGTATGAACATGGAAATATCTACACCGCTATCTGTACGAACATGGAAATATCTACAACGCTATCTGTATGAACATGCAAATATCTACACCGCTATCTGCATGAACATGGAAATATCTACACAGCTATCTGAATATACATGGAAATATCTACACAGATTTCTCTATAAATATGGAAATAACTACAGCGCTATCTCTATAAACTTCAAAATATCTACACCGCCATCTGTATGAACATGGAAATATCTACACCGCCATCTTTACAAACATGGACATATCTACACCGCCATCTGTATTAAGATGGAAATATCTACACCGCTATCTGTATAAACATGGAAATATCTGCCCAACTGTCTGTATAAACATGGAAATATCCACACCGCTATGTGTGTAAACATGGAAATGTCTACACCACTATCGGTGTAAACATGGAAATATCTACACCGCCATCTGTGTAAACATGAAAATACCTACACCGCCATCTCTATAAACATGGAAATATCTACACCGCCATCTGTATGAACATGGAAATATCTACACCGCCATCTCTATAAACGTGGAAATATCTACACCGCTATCTGTATGAACTTGGAAATATGTACACTGCTCTGGTATAAATTTGAAATTATCTACACCACTAGCTCTATAAACATGGAAATATCTACACTGCTATCTGTATAAACTTGGAAATATCTACACTGCTATCTGTATAAACATGGAAATATCTTCACCGCTATCTGTATAAACATGGAAATATCTACAACACTGTCTCTATAAACTTGGAAATAACTAAACCACTATCTCTGTAAAAATTGAAATATCTAGACTGCCATCTCTATAAACATGGAAATATCTACACCACCATCTGTATAAACATGGAAATATCTATACCACTATCTGCATAAACATGGAAATATCTACACCGCCATCTCTATAAACATGGAAATATCTACACAGCCATCTTTACGAACATGGAAATATCTATACCACCATCTGTATGAACATGAAAATATGTACACCGCCATCTATATGAACATGGAAATATCTACACCGCTAACTGCATGAACATGGAAATATCTACACCGCTATCTGTATGAACATGGAAATATCTGCACCGTTATCTCTATGAACATGGAAATATCTACACCGCTATCTGTATGAACATGGAAATATCTACACCGCTATCTGTATGAACATGGAAATATCTACACCGCTATCTGTATGAACATGCAAATATCTACACAGCTATCTGTATATCAATGGAAATATCTACACAGCTATCTCTATAAACATGGAAATAACTACACTGCTATCTGTATAAACATGGAAATATCTACACCGCCACCTGTATGAACATGGAAATATCTACACTGCCATCTGTACAAACATGGAAATATCTACAACTCCATCTGTATGAACATGTAAATATCTACACCGCCATCTGTATGAACGTGGAAATATCTACACCGCTAACTGTATGAACATGGAAATATCTACACCGCTATCGGTATGAACATGGAAATATCTACACCGCTATCTGTATTAACATGGAAATATCTACACCGCCATCTGTATGAACATGTAAATATCTACACTGCCATCTGTATGAACATGGAAATATCTACACCGCTAACTGTATGAACATGGAAATATCTACACCGCTATCTGTATGAACATGGAAATATCTACACCGCTATCTGTATGAACATGGAAATATCTACACCGCTATCTGTATGAACATGGAAATATCTACACCCCTATCTGTATGAACATGGAAATATCTACAACGCTATCTGTATGAACACGGAAATAACTACACCGCTATCTGTATGAACATGCAAATATCTACACAGCTATCTGTATATCAATGGAAATATCTACACTGCTATCTCTATAAACATGGAAATAACTACACTGCTATCTGTATAAATATGGAAATATCTACACCGCCATCTCTATGAACATGGAAATATCTACACCGCCGTTTGTATGAACATGGAAATATCTACACCGCCATCTGTATGAACATGGAAATATCTTCACCACCATCTGTATGAACATGGATATATGTACACCGGCATCTGGATGAACATGGAAATATCTACACCGCTATCTGCATGAACATGGAAATATCTACACAGCTATCTGAATATACATGGAAATATCTACACAGATATCTCTATAAATATGGAAATAACTACAGTGCTATCTCTATAAACTTCGAAATATCTACACCGCCATCTGTATGAACATGGAAATATCTACACCGCCATCTGTACAAACATGGACATATCTACACCGCCATCTGTATTAAGATGGAAATATCTACACCGCTATCTGTATAAACATGGAAATATCTGCCCAACTGTCTGTATAAACATGGAAATATCCACACCGCTATGTGTGAAAACATGGAAATGTCTACACCACTATCGGTGTAAACATGGAAATATCTACACCGCCATCTGTGTAAACATGAAAATACCTACACCGCCATCTCTATAAACATGGAAATATCTACACCGCCATCTGTATGAACATGGAAATATCTACACCGCCATCTCTATAAACGTGGAAATATCTACACCGCTATCTGTATGAACTTGGAAATATCTACACTGCTCTGGTATAAATTTGAAATTATCTACACCACTAGCTCTATAAACATGGAAATATCTACACTGCTATCTGTATAAACTTGGAAATATCTACACTGCTATCTGTATAAACATGGAAATATCTTCACCGCTATCTGTATAAACATGGAAATATCTACAACACTGTCTCTATAAACTTGGAAATAACTAAACCACTATCTCTGTAAAAATTGAAATATCTAGACTGCCATCTCTATAAACATGGAAATATCTACACCACCATCTGTATAAACATGGAAATATCTATACCACTATCTGCATAAACATGGAAATATCTACACCGCCATCTCTATGAACATGGAAATATCTACACAGCCATCTTTACGAACATGGAAATATCTATACCACCATCTGTATGAACATGAAAATATGTACACCGCCATCTATATGAACATGGAAATATCTACACCGCTAACTGCATGAACATGGAAATATCTACACCACTATCTGTATGAACATGGAAATATCTACACCGTTATCTCTATGAACATGGAAATATCTACACCGCTATCTGTATGAACATGGAAATATCTACACCGCTATCTGTATGAACATGGAAATATCTACACCGCTATCTGTATGAACATGCAAATATCTACACAGCTATCTGTATATCAATGGAAATATCTACACAGCTATCTCTATAAACATGGAAATAACTACACTGCTATCTGTATAAACATGGAAATATCTACACCGCCACCTGTATGAACATGGAAATATCTACACTGCCATCTGTACAAACATGGAAATATCTACACCTCCATCTGTATGAACATGTAAATATCTACACCGCCATCTGTATGAACATGGAAATATCTACACCGCTAACTGTATGAACATGGAAATATCTACACCGCTATCGGTATGAACATGGAAATATCTACACCGCTATCTGTATTAACATGGAAATATCTACACCGCTATCTGTATGAACATGGAAATATCTACACCGCTATCTGTATGAACATGGAAATATCTACACCGCTATCTGTATGAACATGGAAATATCTACACCGCTATCTGTATGAACATGGAAATATCTACACCCCTATCTGTATGAACATGGAAATATCTACAATGCTATCTGTATGAACACGGAAATAACTACACCGCTATCTGTATGAACATGCAAATATCTACACAGCTATCTGTATATCAATGTAAATATCTACACTGCTATCTCTATAAACATGGAAATAACTACACTGCTATCTGTATAAATATGGAAATATCTACACCGCCATCTCTATGAACATGGAAATATCTACACCGCCATTTGTATGAACATGGAAATATCTACACCGCCATCTGTATGAACATGGAAATATCTTCACCACCTTCTGTATGAACATGGATATATGTACACCGGCATCTGGATGAACATGGAAATATCTACACCGCTATCTGCATGAACATGGAAATATCTACACAGCTATCTGAATATACATGGAAATATCTACACAGATATCTCTATAAATATGGAAATAACTACAGTGCTATCTCTATAAACTTCGAAATATCTACACCGCCATCTGTATGAACATGGAAATATCTACACCGCCATCTGTACGAACATGGACATATCTACACCGCCATCTGTATTAAGATGGAAATATCTACATCGCTATCTGTATAAACATGGAAATATCTGTCCAACTGTCTGTATAAACATGGAAATATCCACACCGCTATGTGTGTAAACATGGAAATGTCTACACCACTATCGGTGTAAACATGGAAATATCTACACCGCCATCTGTGTAAACATGAAAATACCTACACCGCCATCTCTATAAACATGGAAATATCTACAACGCCATCTGTATGAACATGGAAATATCTACACCGCCATCTCTATAAACGTGGAAATATCTACACCGCTATCTGTATGAACTTGGAAATATCTACACTGCTCTGGTATAAATTTGAAATTATCTACACCACTAGCTCTATAAACATGGAAATATCTACACTGCTATCTGTATAACCATGGAAATATCTACACTGCTATCTGTATAAACATGGAAATATCTTCACCGCTATCTGTATAAACATGGAAATATCTACAACACTGTCTCTATAAACTTGGAAATAACTAAACCACTATCTCTGTAAAAATTGAAATATCTAGACTGCCATCTCTATAAACATGGAACTATCTACACCACCATCTGTATAAACATGGAAATATCTATACCACTATCTGCATAAACATGGAAATATCTGCACCGCCATCTCTATGAACATGGAAATATCTACACCGCCATCTGTACGAACATGGAAATATCTACACCGCCATCTGCATGAACATGTAAATATCTACACCGCCATCTGTATGAACATGGAAATATCTACACCGCTAACTGTATGAACATGGAAATATCTACACCGCTATCGGTATGAACATGGAAATATCTACACCGCTATCTGTATTAACATGGAAATATCTACACCGCTATCTGTATGAACATGGAAATATCTACACCGCTATCTGTATGAACATGGAAATATCTACACAGCTATCTGTATGAACATGGAAATATCTACACCGCTATCTGTATGAACATGGAAATATCTACACCGCTATCTGTATGAACATGGAAATATCTACAACGCTATCTGTATGAACATGGAAATATCTAGACCGCTATCTGTATGAACATGCAAATATCTACACAGCTATCTGTATATCAATGGAAATATCTACACTGCTATCTCTATAAACATGGAAATAACTACACTGCTATCTGTATAAATATGGAAATATCTACACCGCCATCTCTATGAACATGGAAATATCTACACCGCCATTTGTATGAACATGGAAATATCTACACCGCCATCTCTATGAACATGGAAATATCTACACCGCCATTTGTATGAACATGGAAATATCTACACTGCCATCTGTATGAACATGGAAATATCTTCACCCCCATCTGTATGAACATGGATATATGTACACCGGCATCTGGATGAACATGGAAATATCTACACCGCTATCTGCATGAACATGGAAATATCTACACAGCTATCTGAATATACATGGAAATATCTACAGAGATTTCTCTATAAATATGGAAATAACTACAGCGCTATCTCTATAAACTTCGAAATATCTACACCGCCATCTGTATGAACATGGAAATATCTACACCGCCATCTGTACAAACATGGACATATCTACACCGCCATCTATATTAAGATGGAAATATCTACACCGCTATCTGTATAAACATGGAAATATCTGCCCAACTATCTGTATAAACATGGAAATATCCGCTCCGCTATCTGTATAAACATGGAAATATCTACACTGCTATCTGCATAAACATGGAAATATCCACACCGCTATCTGTGTAAACATGGAAATGTCTACACCGCTATCTGTGTAAACATGGAAATATCCACACTGCCATCTGTGTAAACATGAAAATATCTACACCGCCATCCCTATAAACATGGAAATATCTACACCGCCATCTGTATGGACATGGATATATCTACACCGCCATCTCTATAAACGTGGAAATATCTACACCGCTATCTGTATGAACTTGAAATTATCTACACTGCTCTCTGTATAAAATTGAAATTATCTACACCGCTATCTCTATAAACATGGAAATATCTACACTGCTATCTGTATATACATGGAAATATCTACACCGCTCTCTGTATAAACATGGAAATATCTTCACCACTATCTGTATAAACATGGATATATCTACACCACCATCTGTATAAACATGGAAATATCTATAGAGCTATCTGCATAAACATGGAAATATCTACACCGCCATCTCTACGAACATGGAAATATCTACACCGCCATCTGTACGAACATGGAAATATCTATACCGCCATCTGTATGAACATGTAAATATCTACACCGCCATCTGTATGAACATGGAAATATCTACACCGCTAACTGTATGAACATGGAAATATCTACACCGCTGTCTGTATGAACATGGAAATATCTTCACCGTTATCTGTATGAACATGGAAATATCTACACCGCTATCTGTATGAACATGGAAATATCTACACAGCTATCAGTATGAACATGGAAATATCTACACCGCCATCTGTATGAACATGTAAATATCTACACCGCCATCTGTATGAACATGGGAATATCTACACCGCTAACTGTATGAACATGGAAATATCCACACCGCTATCTGTGTAAACATGGAAATGCCTACACCGCTATCTGTGTAAACAGGGAAATATCTACACCGCCATCTGTGTAAACCTGAAAATGTCTACACCGCCATCCCTATAAACATGGAAATATCTACACAGTCATCTGTATGAACATGGAAATATCTACACCGCCATCTCTATAAACGTGGAAATATCTACACCGCTATCTGTATGAACTTGGAAATATCTACACTGCTCTCTGTATAAAATTGAAATTATCTACACCATACTCTCTATAAACATGGAAATATCTACACTGCTATCTGTATAAAAATGGAAATATCTACACCGCTATCTGTATAAACATGGAAATACCTTCACCGCTATCTGAATAAACACAGAAATATCTACAACGCTGTCTCTAAAAACTTGGAAATAACTACACCACTCTCTCTGTAAACATGGAAATATCTAGACCGCCATCTCTATATACATGGAAATATCTACACCACCATCTGTATAAACACGGAAATATCAATACCGCTATCTGCATAAACATGGAAATATCTACACCGCCGTCTCTATGAACATGGAAATATCTACACCGCCATCTGTACGAACATGGAAATATCTACACCGCCACCTGTATGAACATGGAAATATCTACACTGCCATCCGTACAAACATGGAAATATCTACACCGCCATTTGTATGAACATGTAAATATCTTCACCGCCATCTGTATGAACATGGAAATATCTACACCGCTAAATGTATGAACATTGAAATGTCTACACCGCTATTGGTATGAACATGGAAATATCTACACCGTTATCTGTATGAACATGGAAATATCTACACCGCTATCTGTATGAACATGGAAATATCTACACCGCTATCTGTATGAACATGGAAATATCTACACCGCTATCTGTAAGAACATGCAAATATCTACAAAGCTATCTGTATATCTATGGAAATATCTACACAGCTATCTCTATTAACATGGAAATAACTACACTGCTATCTGTATAAACATGGAAATATCTACACCGCCACCTGTATGAACATGGAAATATCTACACTGCCATCCGTACAAACATGGAAATGTCTACACCGCCATCTGTATGAACATAGAAATATCTTCACCGCCATCTGTATGAACATGGAAATATCTACACCGCTAAATGTACGAACATGGAAATGTCTACACCGCTATTGGTATGAACATGGAAATATCTACACTGCTATCTGTATGAACATGGAAATATCTACACCGCTATCTGTATGAACATGGAAATATCTACACCGCCATCTGTATGAACATGGAAATATCTACACCGCCATCTGTATGAACATGTAAATATCTACACCGCCATCTGTATGAACATGGGAATATCTACACCGCTATCTGTATGAACATGGAAATATCTACACCGCTACCTGTATGAACATGGAAATATCTGCACCGCTATCTGTATGAACATGCAAATATCTACACCGCTATCTCTATGAACATGCAAATATCTACACAGCTATCTGTATATCAATGGAAATATCTACACTGCTATCTCTATAAACATGGAAATAACTACACTGCTATCTCTATAAATATGGAAATATCTACACCGCCATCTCTATGAACATGGAAATATCTACACCGCCATTTGTATGAACATGGAAATATCTACACCGCCATCTCTATGAACATAGAAATATCTTCACCGCCATTTGTATGAACATGGAAATATCTACACCACCATCTCTATGAACATGGAAATATCTTCACCGCCATCTGTATGAACATGGATATATGTACACCGGCATCCCGATGAACATGGAAATATCTACAAGACTATCTGCATGAACATGGAAATATCTACACAGCTATCAGAATATACACGGAAATATCTATACAGATTTCTCTATAAATATGGAAATAACTGCAGCGCTATCTCTATAAACTTCGAAATATCTACACCGCCATCTGTATGAACATGGAAATATCTACACCGCCATCTGTACAAACATGGACATATCTGCACCGCCATCTGTATTAAGATGGAAATATCTACACCGCTATCTGTATAAACATGGAAATATCTACCAAACTATCTGTATAAACATGGAAATATCCGCACCGCTATCTGTATAAACATGGAAATATCTACACTGCTATCTGCATAAACATGGAAATATCCACACCGCTATCTGTGTAAACATGGAAATGTCTACACCGCTATCTGTGTAAACATGGAAATGTCTACACCGCCATCTGTGTAAACATGGAAATGTCTACACCGCTATCTGTGTAAACATGGAAATATCTAAACCGCCATCTGTGTAAACATGAAAATATCTACACCGCCATCTCTATAAACATGGAAATATCTACACCACCATCTGTATAAACATTGAAATATCTATAACGCTCTCTGCATAAACATGGAAATATCTACACCGCCATCTCTATGAACATGGAAATATCTACAACGCCATCTGTACAAACATGGAAATATATATACCGCTATCTATATGAACATGTAAATATCTACACCGCCATCTGTATGAAGATGGAAATATCTACACCGCTAACTATATGAACATGGAAATATCTACACCGCTATCTATATGAACATGGAAATACTTACACCGTTATCTGTATGAACATGGAAACATCTACACCGCTATCTGTACGAACATGGAAATATCTACACCGCTATCTGTACGAACATGGAAATATCTACACCGCTATCTGTATGACCATGCAAATATCTCCACAGATTTCTGTATATCAATGGAAATATCTACACTGCTATCTCTATAAACATGGAAATAACTACGCTGCTATCTGTATAAATTTGGAAATATCTACACCGCCATCTCTATGAACATGGAAATATCTACACCGCCATCTGTATGAACATAGAAATATCTACACCGCTAACTGTATGAACATGGAAATAACTACAACGCTATCTGTATGAACATGGAAATATCTACACCGCTATCTGTATGAACATGGAAATATCTACACCGCTATCTGTATGAACATGGAAATATCTACACCGCTATCTGTATGAACATGCAAATATCCACACAGCTATCCGTATATCAATGGAAATATCTATACTGCTATCTCTATAAACATGGAAATAACTACACTGCTATCTGTATTAATATGGATATATCTACACCGCGATCTCTATGAATATGGAAATTTCTACACCGCCATTTTTATGAACATGGAAATATCTACACCGCCATCTCTATGAACATGGAAATATCTACACCGCCATTTGTATGAAGATGGAAATATCTACACCACGATCTGTATGAACATGGAAATACCTTCACCGCCATCTGTATGAACATGGATATATGTACACCGGCATCTGGATGAACATGGAAATATCTACACCGCTATCTGCATGAACATGGAAATATCTACACAGCTATCTTAATATACATGGAAATATCTACAGAGATTTCTCTATAAATATGGAAATAACTACAGCGCTATCTCTATAAACTTCGAAATACCTACACCGCCATCTGTATGAACATGGAAATATCTACACCGCCATCTGTACAAACATGGACATATCTACACCGCCATGTGTGTTAAGATGGAAATATCTACACTGCTGTCTGTATAAACATGGAAATATCTGCCCAACTATCTGTATAAACATGGAAATATCCGAACCGCTATCTGTATGAACATGGAAATATCTACACTGCTATCTGCATAAACATGGAAATATCCACACCGCTATCTGTGTAAACATGGAAATGTCTACACCGCTATCTGTGTAAACATGGAATTATCTACACTGCCATCTGTGTAAACATGAAAATATCTACACCGCCATCCCTATAAACATGGAAATATCTACACCGCCATCTGTATGAACATGGAAATATCTACACCACCAACTCTATAAACGTGGAAATATCTGCACCGCTATCTGTATGAACTTGGAAGTATCTACACTGCTCTCTGTATAAAATTGAAATTATCTACACCACTATCTCTATAAACATGGAAATAGCTACACTGCTATCTGTATAAACATGGAAATATCTACACCGCTATCTGTATAAACATGGAAATATCTTCACCGCTCTCTGTATAAACATGGAAATATCTACAACGCTGTCTCTATAAACTTGGAAATAACTACACCACTATCTCTGTAAACGTGGAAATATCTAGACCGCCATCTCTATAAACATGGAAATATCTACACCGCCATCTCTATAAACATGGAAATATCTATACCGCTATCTGCATAAACATGGAAATATCTACACCGCCACCTGTGTGAACATGGAAATATCTACACTGCCATCCGTACAAAAATGGAAATATCTACACCGCCATCTGTATGAACATGGAAATATCTTCACCGCCATCTGTATGAACATGGAAATATCTCCACCGCTAAATATATGAACATGGAAATGTCTACACCGCTATTGGTGTGAACATGGAAATATCTACACCGCTATCTGTATGTACATTTAAATATCTACACAGCTATCTGTATGAACATGGAAATATCTACACCAATATCTGTATGAACATGGAAATATCTACACCGCCATCTTTATGAACATGGAAATATCTACACCGCCATCTGTATGAACATGGAAATATCTACACCGCTAACTGTATGAACATGGAAATATCTACGCCGCTATCTGTATGAACATGGAAATATCTACACCGCTATCTGTATGAACATGGAAATGTCTACACCGCTATCTGTATGAACATGGAAATATCTACACCGCTATCTGTATGAACATGGAAATATCTACACTGCTATCTCTATGAACATGCAAATATCTACACAGCTATCTGTATATCAATGGAAATATCTACACTGCTATCTCTATAAACATGGAAATAACCACACTGCTATCTCTATAAATATGGAAATATCAACACCGCCATCTCTATGAACATGGAAATATCTACACCGCCATTTGTATGAACATGGAAATATCTACACCGCCATCTCTATGAACATGGAAATATCTACACCGCCATTTGTATGAACATGGAAATATCTACACCACCATCTGTATGAATATTGAAATATCTTCACCGCCATCTGTATGAACATGGACATATGTACACCGGCATCTGGATGAACATGGAAATATCTACACCGCTATCTGCATGAACATGGAATTATCTACACAGCTATCTGAATATACATGGAAATATCTACACAGATTTCTCTATAAATATGGAAATAACTACAGCGCTATCTCTATAAACTTCGAAATATCTACACAGCCATCTGTATGAACATGGAAATATCTACACCGCCATCTGTACAAACATGGACATATCTACATTGCCATCTGTATTAAGATGGAAATATCTACACCGCTATCTGTATAAACATGGAAATATCTGCCCAACTATCTGTATACACATGGAAATATCCGCACCGCTATCTGAATAAACATGGAAATATCCGCACCGCTATATGTATAAACCTGGAAATATCTACACTGCTATCTGCATAAACATGGAAATATCCACACCGCTATCTGTGTAAACACGGAAATGTCTACACCGCTATTTGTGTAAACATGGAAATATCTACACCGCCATCTGTGTAAACATGAAAATATCTACACCGCCATCCCTGTAAACATGGAAATATCTACACCGTCCTCTGTATGAACATGGAAATATCTGCACCGCCATCTCTATAAACGTGAAATATCTACACTGCTATCTGTATGAACTTGGAAATATCTACACTGCTCTCTGCATAAAATTGAAATTATCTACACCACTATCTCTATAAACATGGAAATATCTACACTGCTATCTGTATAAACATGGAAATATCTAAACCGCTATCTGTATAAACATGGAAATATCTTCACCGCTATCTGTATAAACATGGAAATGTCTACAACGCTGTCTCTATAAACTTGGAAATAACTACACCACTATCTCTGTAAACATGGAAATATCTAGACAGCCATCTCTATAAACACGGAAATATCTACACCACCATCTGTATAAACATGGAAATATCTATACCGCTATCTGCATAAACATGGAAATATCTACATCGCCATCTCTATGAACATGGAAATATCTACACTGCCATCTGTACGAACAAGGAAATATCTATACCGCCATCTGTATGAACATGTAAATATCTACACCGCCAACTGTATGAACATGGAAGTATCTACACCGTTATCTGTATGAACATGGAAATGTGTACACCGCTATCTGTATGAACATGGAAATATCTACACCACTATCTGTACGAACATGGAAATATAAACACCGCTATCTGTATGAACATGCAAATATCTACACTGGTATCTGTATATCAATGGAAATATCTACACTGCTATCCCTATAAACATGGAAATAACTACACTGCTATCTGTATAAACATGGAAATATCTACACCGCCACCTGTATGAACATGGAAATATCTACACTGCCATCCTTACGAACATGGAAATATCTACACCGCCATCTGTATGAACATGGAAATATCTACACCGCCATCTGTATGAACATGGAAATATCTACACCGCTAACTGTATGAACATGGAAATATCTACACCGCTATTGGTATGAACATGGAAATATCTACACCGCTATCTGTATGAACATGGAAATATCTACACCGCCATCTGTAAGAACATGGAAATATCTACACCGCTATCTGTATGAACATGGAAATATCTACACCGTTATCTGTTTGAACATGGAAATATCTACGCCGCTATCTGTATGAACATGGAAATATCTACACCGCTATCTGTCAGAACTTGGAAATATCTACACCGCTATCTGTATGAACATGCAAATATCTACACAGCTATCTGTACATCAATGGAAATATCTACACAGCTATCTCTATAAACATGGAAATAACCACACTGCTATCTGTATAAACACGGAAATATCTACACCGCCACCTGTATGAACATGGAAATATCTACACTGCCATCCGTACGAACATGGAAATATCTACACCGCCATCTGTATGAACATGTAAATATCTACAACGCCATCTGTATAAACATGGAAATATCTACAACGCTAGCTGTATGAACATGGAAATATCTACACCGCTATCGGTAAGAACATGGAAATATCTACACCGTCATCTGTATGAACATGGAAATATCTTCACCACCATCTGTATGAACATGGATATATGTACACCGGCATCTGGATGAACATGGAAATATCTACACCGCTATCTGCATGAACATGGAAATATCTACACAGCTATCTGAATATACATGGAAATATCTACACAGATATCTCTATAAATATGGAAATAACTACAGTGCTATCTCTATAAACTTCGAAATATCTACACCGCCATCTGTATGAACATGGAAATATCTACACCGCCATCTGTACGAACATGGACATATCTACACCGCCATCTGTATTAAGATGGAAATATCTACACCGCTATCTGTATAAACATGGAAATATCTGCCCAACTGTCTGTATAAACATGGAAATATCCACACCGCTATGTGTGTAAACATGGAAATGTCTACACCACTATCGGTGTAAACATGGAAATATCTACACCGCCATCTGTGTAAACATGAAAATACCTACACCGCCATCTCTATAAACATGGAAATATCTACACCGCCATCTGTATGAACATGGAAATATCTACACCGCCATCTCTATAAACGTGGAAATATCTACACCGCTATCTGTATGAACTTGGAAATATCTACACTGCTCTGGTATAAATTTGAAATTATCTACACCACTAGCTCTATAAACATGGAAATATCTACACTGCTATCTGTATAAACTTGGAAATATCTACACTGCTATCTGTATAAACATGGAAATATCTTCACCGCTATCTGTATAAACATGGAAATATCTACAACACTGTCTCTATAAACTTGGAAATAACTAAACCACTATCTCTGTAAAAATTGAAATATCTAGACTGCCATCTCTATAAACATGGAAATATCTACACCACCATCTGTATAAACATGGAAATATCTATACCACTATCTGCATAAACATGGAAATATCTACACCGCCATCTCTATGAACATCGAAATATCTACACAGCCATCTTTACGAACATGGAAATATCTATACCACCATCTGTATGAACATGAAAATATGTACACCGCCATCTGTATGAACATGGAAATATCTACACCGCTAACTGCATGAACATGGAAATATCTACACCGCTATCTGTATGAACATGGAAATATCTACACCGTTATCTCTATGAACATGGAAATATCTACACCGCTATCTGTATGAACATAGAAATTTCTACACCGCTATCTGTATGAACATGGAAATATCTACACCGCTATCTGTATGAACATGCAAAAATCTACACAGCTATCTGTATATCAATGGAAATATCTACACAACTATCTCTATAAACATGGAAATAACTACACTGCTATCTGTATAAACATGGAAATATCTACACCGCCACCTGTATGAACATGGAAATATCTACACTGCCATCTGTACAAACATGGAAATATCTACACCTCCATCTGTATGAACATGTAAATATCTACACCGCCATCTGTATGAACATGGAAATATCTACACCGCTAACTGTATGAACATGGAAATATCTACACCGCTATCGGTATGAACATGGAAATATCTACACCGCTATCTGTATTAACATGGAAATATCTACACCGCTATCTGTATGAACATGGAAATATCTACACCGCTATCTGTATGAACATGGAAATATCTACAACGCTATCTGTATGAACACGGAAATAACTACACCGCTATCTGTATGAACATGCAAATAGCTACACAGCTATCTGTATATCAATGGAAATATCTACACTGCTATCTCTATAAACATGGAAATAACTACACTGCTATCTGTATAAATATGGAAATATCTACACCGCCATCTCTATGAACATGGAAATATCTACACCGCCATTTGTATGAACATGGAAATATCTACACCGCCATCTGTATGAACATGGAAATATCTTCACCACCTTCTGTATGAACATGGATATATGTACACCGGCATCTGGATGAACATGGAAATATCTACACCGCTATCTGCATGAACATGGAAATATCTACACAGCTATCTGAATATACATGGAAATATCTACACAGATATCTCTATAAATATGGAAATAACTACAGTGCTATCTCTATAAACTTCGAAATATCTACACCGCCATCTGTATGAACATGGAAATATCTACACCGCCATCTGTACGAACATGGACATATCTACACCGCCATCTGTATTAAGATGGAAATATCTACACCGCTATCTGTATAAACATGGAAATATCTGCCCAACTGTCTGTATAAACATGGAAATATCCACACCGCTATGTGTGTAAACATGGAAATGTCTACACCACTATCGGTGTAAACATGGAAATATCTACACCGCCATCTGTGTAAACATGAAAATACCTACACCGCCATCTCTATAAACATGGAAATATCTACACCGCCATCTGTATGAACATGGAAATATCTACACCGCCATCTCTATAAACATGGAAATATCTACACCGCTATCTGTATGAACTTGGAAATATCTACACTGCTCTGGTATAAATTTGAAATTATCTACACCACTAGCTCTATAAACATGGAAATATCTCCACTGCTATCTGTATAACCATGGAAATATCTACACTGCTATCTGTATAAACATGGAAATATCTTCACCGCTATCTCTATAAACATGGAAATATCTACAACACTGTCTCTATAAACTTGGAAATAACTAAACCACTATCTCTGTAAAAATTGAAATATCTAGACTGCCATCTCTATAAACATGGAAATATCTACACCACCATCTGTATAAACATGGAAATATCTATACCACTATCTGCATAAACATGGAAATATCTACACCGCCATCTCTATGAACATGGAAATATCTGCCCAAATATCTGTATAAACATGGAAATATCCGCTCCGCTATCTGTATAAACATGGAAATATCTACACTGCTATCTGCATAAACATGGAAATATCCACACCGCTATCTGTGTAAACATGGAAATGTCTACACCGCTATCTGTGTAAACATGGAAATATCCACACTGCCATCTGTGTAAACATGAAAATATCTACACCGCCATCCCTATAAACATGGAAATATCTACACCGCCATCTGTATGGACATGGATATATCTACACCGCCATCTCTATAAACGTGGAAATATCTACACCGCTATCTGTATGAACTTGAAAATATCTACACTGCTCTCTGTATAAAATTGAAATTATCTACACCGCTATCTCTATAAACATGGAAATATCTACACTGCTATCTGTATAAACATGGAAATATCTACACCGCTCTCTGTATAAACATGGAAATATCTTCACCACTATCTGTATAAACATGGAAATATCTACACCACCATCTGTATAAACATGGAAATATCTATAGAGCTATCTGCATAAACATGGAAATATCTACACCGCCATCTCTGCGAACATGGAAATATCTACACCGCCATCTGTACGAACATGGAAATATCTATACCGCCATCTGTATGAACATGTAAATATCTACACCGCCATCTGTATGAACATGGAAATATCTACACCGCTAACTGTATGAACATGAAAATATCTACACCGCTGTCTGTATGAACATGGAAATACCTTCACCGTTATCTGTATGAACATGGAAATATCTACACCGCTATCTGTATGAACATGGAAATATCTACACAGCTATCAGTATGAACATGGAAATATCTACACCGCCATCTGTATGAACATGTAAATATCTACACCGCCATCTGTATGAACATGGGAATATCTACACCGCTAACTGTATGAACATGGAAATATCCACACTGCTATCTGTGTAAACATGGAAATGTCTACACCGCTATCTGTGTAAACAGGGAAATATCTACACCGCCATCTGTGTAAACCTGAAAATGTCTACACCGCCATCCCTATAAACATGGAAATATCTACACAGTCATCTGTATGAACATGGAAATATCTACACCGCCATCTCTATAAACGTGGAAATATCTACACCGCTATCTGTATGAACTTGGAAATATCTACACTGCTCTCTGTATAAAATTGAAATTATCTACACCATACTCTCTATAAACATGGAAATATCTACACTTCTGTCTGTATAAACATGGAAATATCTACACCGCTATCTGTATAAACATGGAAATACCTTCACCGCTATCTGAATAAACACAGAAATATCTACAACGCTGTCTCTAAAAACTTGGAAATAACTACACCACTCTCTCTGTAAACATGGAAATATCTAGACCGCCATCTCTATATACATGGAAATATCTACACCACCATCTGTATAAACACGGAAATATCTATACCGCTATCTGCATAAACATGGAAATATCTACACCGCCGTCTCTATGAACATGGAAATATCTACACCGCCATCTGTACGAACATGGAAATATCTACACCGCCACCTGTATGAACATGGAAATATCTACACTGCCATCCGTACAAACATGGAAATATCTACACCGCAATTTGTATGAACATGTAAATATCTTCACCGCCATCTGTATGAACATGGAAATATCTACACCGCTAAATCTATGAACATGGAAATGTCTACACCGCTATTGGTATGAACATGGAAATATCTACACCGTTATCTGTATGAACATGGAAATATCTACACCGCTATCTGTATGAACATGGAAATATCTACACCGCTATCTGTATGAACATGGAAATATCTACACCGCTATCTGTAAGAACATGCAAATATCTACAAAGATATCTGTATATCAATGGAAATATCTACACAGCTATCTCTATTAACATGGAAATAACTACACTGCTATCTGTATAAACATGGAAATATCTACACCGCCACCTGTATGAACATGGAAATATCTACACTGCCATCCGTACAAACATGGAAATGTCTACACCGCCATCTGTATGAACATATAAATATCTTCACCGCCATCTGTATGAACATGGAAATATCTACACCGCTAAATGTACGAACATGGAAATGTCTACACCGCTATTGGTATGAACATGGAAATATCTACACCGCTATCTGTATGAACATGGAAATATCTACACCGCTATCTGTTTGAACATGGAAATATCTACACCGCCATCTGTATGAACATGGAAATATCTACACCGCCATCTGTATGAACATGTAAATATCTACACCGCCATCTGTATGAACATGGGAATATCTACACCGCTATCTGTATGAACATGGAAATATCTACACCGCTACCTGTATGAACATGGAAATATCTACACCGCTATCTGTATGAACATGCAAATATTTACACCGCTATCTCTATGAACATGCAAATATCTACACAGCTATCTGTATATCAATGGAAATATCTACACTGCTATCTCTATAAACATGGAAATAACTACACTGCTATCTCTATAAATATGGAAATATCTACACCGCCATCTCTATGAACATGGAAATATCTACACCGCCATTTGTATGAACATGGAAATATCTACACCGCCATCTCTATGAACATAGAAATATCTTCACCGCCATTTGTATGAACATGGAAATATCTACACCACCATCTCTATGAACATGGAAATATCTTCACCGCCATCTGTATGAACATGGATATATGTACACCGGCATCCCGATGAACATGGAAATATCTACAAGACTATCTGCATGAACATGGAAATATCTACACAGCTATCTGAATATACATGGAAATATCTACACAGATTTCTATATAAATATGGAAATAACTACAGCGCTATCTCTATAAACTTCGAAATATCTACACCGCCATCTGTATGAACATGGAAATATCTACACCGCCATCTGTACAAACATGGACATATCTGCACCGCCATCTGTATTAAGATGGAAATATCTACACCGCTATCTGTATAAACATGGAAATATCTACCAAACTATCTGTATAAACATGGAAATATCCGCACCGCTATCTGTATAAACATGGAAATATCTACACTGCTATCTGCATAAACATGGAAATATCCACACCTCTATCTGTGTAAACATGGAAATGTCTACACCGCTATCTGTGTAAACATGGAAATATCTACACCGCCATCTGTGTAAACATGGAAATGTCTACACTGCTATCTGTGTAAACATGGAAATATCTACACCGCCATCTGTGTAAACATGAAAATATCTACACCGCCATCTCTATAAACATGGAAATATCTACACCACCATCTGTATAAACATTGAAATATCTATAACGCTCTCTGCATAAACATGGAAATATCTACACCGCCATCTCTATGAACATGGAAATATCTACAACGCCATCTGTACAAACATGGAAATATATATACCGCTATCTGTATGAACATGTAAATATCTACACTGCCATCTGTATGAAGATGGAAATATCTACACCGCTAACTGTATGAACATGGAAATATCTACACCGCTATCTGTATGAACATGGAAATACTTACACCGTTATATGTATGAACATGGAAATATCTACACCGCTATCTGTACGAACATGGAAATATCTACACCGCTATCTGTACGAACATGGAAATATCTACACCGCTATCTGTATGACCATGCAAATATCTCCACAGATTTCTGTATATCAATGGAAATATCTACACTGCTATCTCTATAAACATGGAAATAACTACACTGCTATATGTATAAATTTGGAAATATCTACACCGCCATCTCTATGAACATGGAAATATCTACACCGCCATCTGTATGAACATGGAAATATCTACACCGCTAACTGTATGAACATGGAAATAACTACAACGCTATCTGTATGAACATGGAAATATCTACACCGCTATCTGTATGAACATGGAAATATCTACACCGCTATCTGTATGAACATGGAAATATCTACACCGCTATCTGTATGAACATGCAAATATCCACACAGCTATCTGTATATCAATGGAAATATCTATACTGCTATCTCTATAAACATGGAAATAACTACACTGCTATCTGTATTAATATGGAAATATCTACACCGCGAACTCTATGAATATGGAAATATCTACACCGCCATTTTTATGAACATGGAAATATCTACACCGCCATCTCTATGAACATGGAAATATCTACACCGCCATTTGTATGAAGATGGAAATATCTACACCACCATCTGTATGAACATGGAAATACCTTCACCGCCATCTGTATGAACATGGATATATGTACACCGGCATCTGGATGAACATGGAAATATCTACACCGCTATCTGCATGAACATGGAAATATCTACACAGCTATCTTAATATACATGGAAATATCTACAGAGATTTCTCTATAAATATGGAAATAACTACAGCGCTATCTCTATAAACTTCGAAATACCTACACCGCCATCTGTATGAACATGGAAATATCTACACCGCCATCTGTACAAACATGGACATATCTACACCGCCATCTGTGTTAAGATGGAAATATCTACACTGCTGTCTGTATAAACATGGAAATATCTGCCCAACTATCTGTATAAACATGGAAATATCCGAACCGCTATCTGCATGAACATGGAAATATCTACACCGCTATCTGCATAAACATGGAAATATCCACACCGCTATCTGTGTAAACATGGAAATGTCTACACCGCTATCTGTGTAAACATGGAATTATCTACACTGCCATCTGTGTAAACATGAAAATATCTACACCGCCATCCCTATAAACATGGAAATATCTACACCGCCATCTGTATGAACATGGAAATATCTACACCACCAACTCTATAAACGTGGAAATATCTGCACCGCTATCTGTATGAACTTGGAAGTATCTACACTGCTCTCTGTATAAAATTGAAATTATCTACACCAATATCTCTATAAACATGGAAATATCTACACTGCTATCTGTATAAACATGTAAATATCTACACCGCTATCTGCATAAACATGGAAATATCTACAACGCTGTCTCTATAAACTTGGAAATAACTACACCACTATCTCTGAAAACATGGAAATATCTAGACCGCCATCTCTATAAACATGGAAATATCTACACCGCCATCTCTATAAACATGGAAATATCTATACCGCTATCTGCATAAACATGGAAATATCTACACCGCCACCTGTGTGAACATGGAAATATCTACACTGCCATCCGTACAAAAATGGAAATATCTACACCGCCATCTGTATGAACATGGAAATATCTTCACCGCCATCTGTATGAACATGGAAATATCTCCACCGCTAAATATATGAACATGGAAATGTCTACACCGCTATTGGTGTGAACATGGAAATATCTACACCGCTATCTGTATGTACATTTAAATATATACACAGCTATCTGTATGAACATGGAAATATCTACACCAATATCTGTATGAACATGGAAATATCTACACCGCCATCTTTATGAACATGGAAATATCTACACCGCCATCTGTATGAACATGGAAATATCTACACCGCTAACTGTATGAACATGGAAATATCTACACCGCTATCTGTATGAACATGGAAATATCTACACCGGTATCTGTATGAACATGGAAATGTCTACACCGCTATCTGTATGAACATGGAAATATCTACACCGCTATCTGTATGAACATGGAAATATCTACACTGCTATCTCTATGAACATGCAAATATCTACACAGCTATCTGTATATCAATGGAAATATCTACACTGCTATCTCTATAAACATGGAAATAACTACACTGCTATCTCTATAAATATGGAAATATCAACACCGCCATCTCTATGAACATGGAAATATCTACACCGCCATTTGTATGAACATGGAAATATCTACACCGCCATCTCTATGAACATGGAAATATCTACACCGCCATTTGTATGAACATGGAAATATCTACACCACCATCTGTATGAATATGGAAATATCTTCACCGCCATCTGTATGAACATGGACATATGTACACCGGCATCTGGATGAACATGGAAATATCTACACCGCTATCTGGATGAACATGGAATTAACTACACAGCTATCTGAAGATACATGGAAATATCTACACAGATTTCTCTATAAATATGGAAATAACTACAGCGCTATCTCTATAAACTTAGAAATATCTACACCGCCATCTGTATGAACATGGAAATATCTACACCGCCATCTGTACAAACATGGATATATCTACATTGCCATCTGTATTAAGATGGAAATATCTACACCGCTATCTGTATAAACATGGAAATATCTGCCCAACTATCTGTATAAACATGGAAATATCCGCACCGCTATCTGAATAAACATGGAAATATCCGCACCGCTATATGTATAAACCTGGAAATATCTACACTGCTATCTGCATAAACATGGAAATATCCACACCGCTATCTGTGTAAACATGGAAATGTCTACATCGCTATTTGTGTAAACATGGAAATATCTACACCGCCATCTGTGTAAACATGAAAATATCTACACCGCCATCCCTATAAACATGGAAATATCTACACCGTCCTCTGTATGAACATGGAAATATCTGCACCGCCATCTCTATAAACGTGAAATATCTACACTGCTATCTGTATGAACTTGGAAATATCTACACTGCTCTCTGCATAAAATTGAAATTATCTACACCACTATCTCTATAAACATGGAAATATCTACACTGCTATCTGTATAAACATGGAAATATCTAAACCGCTATCTGTATAAACATGGAAATATCTTCACCGCTATCTGTATAAACATGGAAATGTCTACAACGCTGTCTCTATAAACTTGGAAATAACTACACCACTATCTCTGTAAACATGGAAATATCTAGACCGCCATCTCTATAAACACGGAAATATCTACACCACCATCTGTATAAACATGGAAATATCTATACCGCTATCTGCATAAACATGGAAATATCTACACCGCCATCTCTATGAACATGGAAATATCTACACTGCCATCTGTACGAACATGGAAATATCTATACCGCCATCTGTATGAACATGTAAATATCTACACCGCCAACTGTATGAACATGGAAATATCTACACCGTTATCTGTATGAACATGGAAATATCTACACCGCTATCTGTATGAACATGGAAATATCTACACCACTATCTGTACGAACATGGAAATATCAACACCGCTATCTGTATGAACATGCAAATATCTACACAGGTATCTGTATATCAATGGAAATATCTACACTGCTATCCCTATAAACATGGAAATAACTACACTGCTATCTGTATAAACATGGAAATATCTACACCGCCACCTGTATGAACATGGAAATATCTACACTGCCATCCTTACGAACATGGAAATATCTACACCGCCATCTGTATGAACATGGAAATATCTACACCGACATCTGTATGAACATGGAAATATCTACACCGCTAACTGTATGAACATGGAAATATCTACACCGCTATTGGTATGAACATGGAAATATCTACACCGCTATCTGTATGAACATGGAAATATCTACACCGCCATCTGTAAGAACATGGAAATATCTACACCGCTATCTGTATGAACATGGAAATATCTACACCGTTATCTGTTTGAACATGGAAATATCTACGCCGCTATCTGTATGAACATGGAAATATCTACACCGCTATCTGTCAGAACTTGGAAATATCTACACCGCTATCTGTATGAACATGCAAATATCTACACAGCTATCTGTACATCAATGGAAATATCTACACAGCTATCTCTATAAACATGGAAATAACTACACTGCTATCTGTATAAACACGGAAATATCTACACCGCCACCTGTATGAACATGGAAATATCTACACTGCCATCCGTACGAACATGGAAATATCTACACCGCCATCTGTATGAACATGTAAATATCTACAACGCCATCTGTATAAACATGGAAATATCTACAACGCTAGCTGTATGAACATGGAAATATCTACACCGCTATCGGTAAGAACATGGAAATATCTACACCGCTATCTGCATGAACATGGAAATATCTACACAGCTATCTGAAAATACATGGAAATATCTACACAGATTTCTCTATAAATATGGAAATAACTACAGCGCTATCTCTATAAACTTCGAAATATCTACACCGCCATCTGTATGAACATGGAAATATCTACACCGCCATCTGTACGAACATGGACATATCTACACCGCCATCTGTATTAAGATGGAAATATCTACACCGCTATCTGTATAAACATGGAAATATCTGCCCAACTATCTGTATAAACATGGAAATATCCACACCGCTATGTCTGTAAACATGGAAATGTCTACACCACTATCGGTGTAAACATGGAAATATCTACACCGCCATCTGTGTAAACATGAAAATATCTACACCGCCATCTCTATAAACATGGAAATATCTACACCGCCATCTGTATGAACATGGAAATATCTACACCGCCATCTCTATAAACGTGGAAATATCTACACCGCTATCTGTATGAACTTGGAAATATCTACACTGCTCTCTGTATAAAATTGAAATTATCTACACCACTAGCTCTATAAACATGGAAATATCTACACTGCTATCTGTATAAACATGGAAATATCTACACTTCTATCTGTATAAACATGGAAATATCTTCACCGCTATCTGCATAAACATGGAAATATCTACAACGCTGTCTCTATAAACTTGGAAATACCTAAACCACTATCTCTGTAAACATTGAAATATCTAGACCGCCATCTCTATAAACATGGAAATATCTACACCACCATCTGTATAAACATGGAAATATCTATACCGCTATCTGCATAAACATGGAAAAATCTACACCGCCATCTCTATGAACATGGAAATATCTACACCGCCATCTGTACGAACATGGAAATATCTATACCACCATCTGTATGAACATGTAAATATGTACACTGACATCTGTATGAACATGGAAATATCTACACCGCTAACTGTATGAACATGGAAATATCTACACCGCTATCTGTATGAACATGGAAATATCTACACAGTTATCTGTATGAACATGGAAATATCTACACCGCTATCTGTATGAACATGGAAATATCTACACCGCTATCTGTATGAACATGCAAATATCTACACAGCTATCTGTATATCAATGGAAAATCTATACAGCTATCTCTATAAACATGGAAATAACTACACTGCTATCTGTATAAACATGGAAATATCTACACCGCCACCTGTATGAACATGGAAATATCTACACTGCCATCCGTACGAACATGGAAATATCTACACCGCCATTTGTATGAACATGTAAATATCTACACCGCCGTCTGTATGAACATCGAAATATCTACACCGCTGTCTGTATGAACATGGAAATAACTTCACCGTTATCTGTATGAACATGGAAATATCTACACCGCTATCTGTATGAACATGGAAATATCTACACAGCTATCTGTATGAACATGGAAATATCTACACCGCCATCTGTATGAACATGTAAATATCTACACCGCCATCTGTATGAACATGGGAATATCTACACCGCTAACTGTATGAACATGGAAGTATCTACACCGATATCTGTATGAACATGGAAATACCTACACTGCTATCTGTATGAACATGGAAATATCTACACCGCTATCTGTATGAACATGGAAATATCTACACCGCTATCTCTATGAACATGCAAATATCTACACCGCTATCTCTATGAACATGCAAATATCTACACAGCTATCTGTATATCAATGGAAATATCTACACTGCTATCTCTATAAACATGGAAGTAACTACACTGCTATCACTATAAATATGGAAAATCTACACCGCCATCTGTATGAACATGGAAATATCTACACCGCCATTTGTATGAACATGGAAATATCTACACCGCCATCTCTATGAACATGGAAGTATCTTCACCGCCATTTGTATGAACATGGAAATATCTACACCGCCATATGTATGAACATGGAAATATCTTCACCGCCATCTGTATGAACATGGATATATGTACACCGGCATCTCGATGAACATGGAAATATCTACACCGCTATCTGCATGAACATGGAAATATCTACACAGCTATCTGAATATACATGGAAATATCTACACAGATTTCTCTTTAAATATGGAAATAACTACAGCGCTATCTCTATAAACTTTGAAATATCTACACCGCCATCTGTATGAACATGGAAATATCTACACCGCCATCTGTACAAACATGGACAAATCTACACCGCCATCTGTATTAAGATGGAAATATCTACACCGCTATCTGTATAAACATGGAAATATCTGCCCAAATATCTGTATAAACATGGAAATATCCGCACCGCTATCTGTATAAACATGGAAATATCTACACTTCTATCTGCATAAACATGGAAATATCCACACCGCTATCTGTGTAAACATGGAAATCTCTACACCGCTATCTGTGTAAACAGGGAAATATCAACACCGCCATCTCTGTACAACTGAAAATATCTACACCGCCATCCGTATAAACATGGAAATATCTACACAGCCATCTGTATGAACATGGAAATATCTACACCGCCATCTCTATAAACGTGGAAATATCTACACCGCTATCTGTATGAACTTGGAAATATCTACACTGCTCTCTGTATAAAATTGAAATTATCTACACCATTCTCTCTATAAACATGGAAATATCTACACTGCTATCTGTATAAACATGGAAATATCTACACCGCTATCTGTATAAACATGGAAATATCTTCACCGCTATCTGAATAAACATGGAAATATCTACAACGCTGTCTCTATAAACTTGGAAATAACTACACCACTATCTCTGTAAACATGGAAATATCTAGACCGCCATCTCCATATACATGGAAATACCTACACCACCATCTGTATAAACACGGAAATATCTATACCACTATCTGCATAAACATGGAAATATCTACACCGCCGTCTCTATGAACATGGAAATATCTACACCGCCATCTGTACGAACATGGAAATATCTATACCGCCATCTGTATGAACATGTAAATATCTACACCGCCATCTGTATGAACATGGAAATATCTACACCGCTAACTGAATGAACATGGAAACATCTACACCGTTGTCTGTATGAACATGGAAATATCAACACCGTTATCTGTATGAACATAGAAATATCTACACCGCTACCTGTATGAACATGGAAATAGCTTCACCACTATCTGTACGAACATGGAAATATCTACAACGCTATCTGTATGAACATGCAAATATCTACACAGCTATCTGTATATCAATGGAAATATCTACAGCGCTATCTCTATTAACATGGAAATAACTACACTGCTATCTGTATAAACATGGAAATATCTACAACGCCACCTGTATGAACATGGAAATATCTACACTGCCATCCGTACAAACATGGAAATATCTACACCGCCATTTGTATGAACATGTAAATATCTTCACCGCCATCTGTATGAACATGGAAATATCTACACCGCTAAATGTATGAACATGGAAATGTCTACACCGCTATTGGTATGAACTTGGAAATATCTCCACCGTTATCTGTATGAACATGGAAATATCTACACCGCTATCTGTATGAACATGGAAATATCTACACCGCTATCTGTATGAACATGGAAATATCTACACCGCTATCTGTAAGAACATGCAAATATCTACAAAGCTATCTGTATATCAATGGAAATATCTACACAGCTATCTCTATTAACATGGAAATAACTACACTGCTATCTGTATAAACATGGAAATATCTACACCGCCACCTGTATGAACATGGAAATATCTACACTGCCATCCGTACAAACATGGAAATGTCTACACCGCCATCTGTATGAACATATAAATATCTTCACCGCCATCTGTATGAACATGGAAATATCTACACCGCTAAATGTATGAACATGGAAATGTCTACTCCGCTATTGGTATGAACATGGAAATATCTACACCGCTATCAGTAAGAACATGGAAATATCTACACCGCTATCTGTATGAACATGGAAATATCTACACCGCTATCTGTATGAACTTGGAAATATCTACACTGCTCTCTGTATAAAATTCAAATTATCTACACCATTCTCTCTATAAACATGGAAATATCTACACTGCTATCTGTATAAACATGGAAATATCTACACCGCTATCTGTATAAACATGGAAATATCTTCACCGCTATCTGAATAAACACGGAAATATCTACAATGCTGTCTCTATAATCTTGGAAATAACTACACCACTATCTCTGTAAACATGGAAATATCTAGACCACCATCTCTATATACATGGAAATATCTACACCACCATCTGTATAAACACGGAAATATCTATACCGCTTTCTGCATAAACATGGAAATATCTACACCGCCGTCTCTATGAACATGGAAATATCTACACCGCCATCTGTACGAACATGGAAATATCTATACCGCCATCTGTACGAACATGTAAATATCTACACCGCCATCTGTATGAACATGGAAATATCTACACCGCTAACTGCATGAACATGGAAACATCTACACCGTTGTCTGTATGAACATGGAAATATCAACACCGTTATCTGTATGAACATAGAAATATCTACACCGCTATCTATATGAACATGGAAATAGCTTCACCACTATCTGTACGAACATGGAAATATCTACACCGCTATCTGTATGAACATGCAAATATCTACACAGCTATCTGTATATCAATGGAAATATCTACACCGCTATCTCTATTAACATGGAAATAACTACACTGCTATCTGTATAAACATGGAAATATCTACACCGCCACCTGTATGAACATGGAAATATCTACACTGCCATCCGTACAAACATGGAAATATCTACACCGCCATTTGTATGAACATGTAAATATCTTCACCGCCATCTGCATGAACATGGAAATATCTACACCGCTAAATGTATGAACATGGAAATGTCTACACCGCTATTGGTATGAACATGGAAATATCTACAGCGTTATCTGTATGAACATGGAAATATCTACACCGCTATCTGTATGAACATGGAAATATCTACACCGCTATCTGTAAGAACATGCAAATATCTACAAAGCTATCTGTATATCAATGGAAATATCTACACAGCTATCTCTATTAACATGGAAATAACTACACTGCTATCTGAATAAACATGGAAATATCTAAACCGCCACCTGTATGAACATGGAAATATCTACACTGCCATCCGTACGAACATGGAAATGTCTACACCGCCATCTGTATGAACATATAAATATCTTCACCGCCATCTGTATGAACATGGAAATATCTACACCGCTAAATGTATGAACATGGAAATGTCTACACCGCTATTGGTATGAACATGGAAATATCTACACAGCTATCTGTATGAACATGGAAATATCTACACCGCTATCTGTATGAACATGGAAATAT
Organism: Gorilla gorilla gorilla; assembly: GCF_029281585.2. NCBI lineage: Eukaryota > Metazoa > Chordata > Mammalia > Primates > Hominidae > Gorilla > Gorilla gorilla. Next base: position 6,403,283 of record NC_073230.2, read on the forward strand.
CTACACCGCTATCTGTATGAACATGGAAATATCTACACCGCCATCTGTATGAACATGTAAATATCTACACCGCCATCTGTATGAACATGGGAATATCTACACCGCTATCTGTATGAACATGGAAATATCTACACCGCTATCTGTATGAACATGCAAATATCTACACAGCCATCTGTATATCAATGGAAATATGTACACTGCTATCTCTATAAACATGGAAATAACTACACTGCTATCTCTATAAATATGGAAATATCTACCCCGCCATCTCTATGAACATGGAAATATCTACATCGCCATTTGTATGAACATGGAAATATCTACACTGCCATCTCTATGAACATAGAAATATCTTCACCGCCATTTGTATGAACATGGAAATATCTACACCACCATCTCTATGAACATGGAAATATCTTCACCGCCTTCTGTATGAACATGGATATATGTACACCGGCATCCTGATGAACATGGAAATATCTACAAGACTATCTGCATGAACATGGAAATATCTACACAGCTATCTGAATATACATGGAAATATCTACACAGATTTCTCTATAAATATGGAAATAACAACAGCGCTATCTCTATAAACTTCGAAATGTCTACACCGCCATCTGTATGAACATGGAAATATCTACACCGCCATCTGTACAAACATGGACAAATCTACACCGCCATCTGTATTAAGATGGAAATATCTACACCGCTATCTGTATTAACATGGAAATATCTGCCCAACTATCTGTATAAACATGGAAATATCCGCACCGCTATCTGTATAAACATGGAAATATCTACACTGCTATCTGCATAAACATGGAAATATCCACACCGCTATCTGTGTAAACATGGAAAAGTCTACACCGCTATCTGTGTAAACATGGAATGAACTACACCGCCATCTGTGTAAACATGGAAATGTCTACACCGCTATCTGTTTAAACATGGAAATATCTACACCACCATCTGTGTAAACATGAAAATATCTACACCGCCATCCCTATAAACATGGAAATATTTACACCGCCATCTGTATCAACATGGAAATATCTACACCGCCATCTCTATAAACATGGAAATATCTACACTACCATCTGTATGAACATGGAAATATCTATACCGCTATCTGCATAAACATGGAAATATCTACACCGCCATCTCTATGAACATGGAAATATCTACACCGCCATCTGTACGAACATGGAAATATCTATACCACCATCTGTATGAACATGTAAATATCTAAACCGCCATCTGTATGAACATGGAAATATCTACACCGTTATCTGTTTGAACATGGAAATATCTACGCCGCAATCTGTATGAACATGGAAATATCTACACCGCTCTCTGTAAGAACTTGGAAATATCTACACCGCTATCTGTATGAACATGCAAATATCTACACAGCTATCTGTACATCAATGGAAATATCTACACATCTATCTCTATAAACATGGAAATAACTACACTGCTATCTGTATAAACACGGAAATATCTACACCGCCACCTGTATGAACATGGAAATATCTACACTGCCATCCGTACGAACATGGAAATATCTACACCGCCATCTGTATGAACATGTAAATATCTACACCGCCATCTGTATGAACATGGGAATATCTACACCGCTATCTGTATGAACATGGAAATATCTACACCGCTATCTGTATGAACATGCAAATATCTACACAGCCATCTGTATATCAATGGAAATATGTACACTGCTATCTCTATAAACATGGAAATAACTACACTGCTATCTCTATAAATATGGAAATATCTACCCCGCCATCTCTATGAACATGGAAATATCTACATCGCCATTTGTATGAACATGGAAATATCTACACTGCCATCTCTATGAACATAGAAATATCTTCACCGCCATTTGTATGAACATGGAAATATCTACACCACCATCTCTATGAACATGGAAATATCTTCACCGCCTTCTGTATGAACATGGATATATGTACACCGGCATCCTGATGAACATGGAAATATCTACAAGACTATCTGCATGAACATGGAAATATCTACACAGCTATCTGAATATACATGGAAATATCTACACAGATTTCTCTATAAATATGGAAATAACAACAGCGCTATCTCTATAAACTTCGAAATACCTACACCGCCATCTGTATGAACATGGAAATATCTACACCGTTATCTGTTTGAACATGGAAATATCTACGCCGCAATCTGTATGAACATGGAAATATCTACACCGCTATCTGTAAGAACTTGGAAATATCTACACCGCTATCTGTATGAACATGCAAATATCTACACAGCTATCTGTACATCAATGGAAATATCTACACAGCTATCTCTATAAACATGGAAATAACTACACTGCTATCTGTATAAACACGGAAATATCTACACCGCCACCTGTATGAACATGGAAATATCTACACTGCCATCCGTACGAACATGGAAATATCTACACCGCCATCTGTATGAACATGTAAATATCTACACCGCCATCTGTATGAACATGGGAATATCTACACCGCTGTCTGTATGAACATGGAAATATCTACACCGCTATCTGTATGAACATGCAAATATCTACACAGCCATCTGTATATCAATGGAAATATGTACACTGCTATCTCTATAAACATGGAAATAACTACACTGCTATCTCTATAAATATGGAAATATCTACCCCGCCATCTCTATGAACATGGAAATATCTACATCGCCATTTGTATGAACATGGAAATATCTACACTGCCATCTCTATGAACATAGAAATATCTTCACCGCCATTTGTATGAACATGGAAATATCTACACCACCATCTCTATGAACATGGAAATATCTTCACCGCCTTCTGTATGAACATGGATATATGTACACCGGCATCCTGATGAACATGGAAATATCTACAAGACTATCTGCATGAACATGGAAATATCTACACAGCTATCTGAATATACATGGAAATATCTACACAGATTTCTCTATAAATATGGAAATAACAACAGCGCTATCTCTATAAACTTCGAAATATCTACACCGCCATCTGTATGAACATGGAAATATCTACACCGCCATCTGTACAAACATGGACATATCTACACCGCCATCTGTATTAAGATGGAAATATCTACACCGCTATCTGTATAAACATGGAAATATCTGCCCAACTATCTGTATAAACATGGAAATATCCGCACCGCTATCTGTATAAACATGGAAATATCTACACTGCTATCTGCATAAACATGGAAATATCCACACCGCTATCTGTGTAAACATGGAAAAGTCTACACCGCTATCTGTGTAAACATGGAATTAACTACACCGCCATCTGTGTAAACATGGAAATGTCTACACCGCTATCTGTTTAAACATGGAAATATCTACACCACCATCTGTGTAAACATGAAAATATCTACACCGCCATCCCTATAAACATGGAAATATTTACACCGCCATCTGTATCAACATGGAAATATCTACACCGCCATCTCTATAAACATGGAAATATCTACACTACCATCTGTATAAACATGGAAATATCTATACCGCTATCTGCATAAACATGGAAATATCTACACCGCCATCTCTATGAACATGGAAATATCTACACCGCCATCTGTACGAACATGGAAATATCTATACCACCATCTGTATGAACATGTAAATATCTAAACCGCCATCTGTATGAACATGGAAATATCTACACCGTTATCTGTTTGAACATGGAAATATCTACGCCGCAATCTGTATGAACATGGAAATATCTACACCGCTATCTGTAAGAACATGGAAATATCTACACCGCTATCTGTATGAACATGCAAATATCTACACAGCTATCTGTACATCAATGGAAATATCTACACAGCTATCTCTATAAACATGGAAATAACTACACTGCTATCTGTATAAACACGGAAATATCTACACCGCCACCTGTATGAACATGGAAATATCTACACTGCCATCCGTACGAACATGGAAATATCTACACCGCCATCTGTATGAACATGTAAATATCTACACCGCCATCTGTATGAACATGGAAATATCTACAACGCTAACTGTATGAACATGGAAATATCTACACCGCTATCGGTAAGAACATGGAAATATCTACACCGCTATCTGTATTAACATGGAAATATCTACACACCTAACTGCATGAACATGGAAATATCTACACCGCTATCTGCATGAACATGGAAATATCTACACAGCTATCTGAAAATACATGGAAATATCTAGACAGAATTCTCTATAAATATGGAAATAACTACAGCGCTATCTCTATAAACTTTGAAATATCTACACCGCCATCTGTATGAACATGGAAATATCTACACCGCCATCTGTATGAACATGTACATATCTGCACCGCCATCTGTATTAAGATGGAAATATCTACACCGCTATCTGTATAAACATGGAAATATCTGCCCAACAATCTGTATAAACATGGAAATATCCACACCGATATGTGTGTAAACATGGAAATGTCTACACCACTATCGGTGTAAACCTGGAAATATCTACACCGCCATCTGTGTAAACATGAAAATATCTACACCGCCATCTCTATAAACATGGAAATATCTACACCGCCATCTGTATGAACATGGAAATATCTACACCGCCATCTCTATAAACGTGGAAATATCTACACCGCTATCTGTATGAACTTGGAAATATCTACACTGCTCTCTGTATAAAATTGAAATTATCTACACCACTAGCTCTATAAACATGGAAATATCTACACTGCTATCTGTATAAACATGGAAATATCTACACTGCTATCCGTATAAACATGGAAATATCTTCACCGCTATCTGTATAAACATGGAAATATCTACAACGCTGTCTCTATAAACTTGGAAATACCTAAACCACTATCTCTGTAAACATTGAAATATCTAGACCGCCATCTCTATAAACATGGAAATATCTACCCCACCATCTGTATAAACATGGAAATATCTATACCGCTATCTGCATAAACATGGAAATATCTACACCGCAATCTCTATGAACATGGAAATATCTACACCGCCATCTGTACGAACATGGAAATATCTATACCGCCATCTGTATGAACATGTAAATATGTACACTGCCATCTGTATGAACATGGAAATATCTACACCGCTAACTGTATGAACATGGAAATATCTACACCGCTATCTGTGTGAACATGGAAATATCTACACCGTTATCTGTATGAACATGGAAATATCCACACCGCTATCTGTATGAACATGGAAATATCTACACCGCTATCTGTACGAACATGGAAATATCTACACCGCTATCTGTATGAACATGCAAATATCTACACAGCTATCTGTATATCAATGGAAAATCTACACAGCTATCTCTATAAACATGGAAATAACTACACTGCTATCTGTACAAACATGGAAATATCTACACCGCCACCTGTATGAACATGGAAATATCTACACTGCCATCCGTACGAACATGGAAATATCTACACCGCTATCAGTAAGAACATGGAAATATCTACACCGCTATCTGTATGAACATGGAAATATCTACACCGCTATCGGTAAGAACATGGAAATATCTACACCGCTATCTGTATTAACATGGAAATATCTAAACCGCTATCTGTATGAACATGGAAATATCTACACCGCTATCTGTATGAACATGGAAATATCTATTACAGCTATCTGCATAAACATGGAAATATCTACACCGCCATATCTATGAACATGGAAATATCTACACCGCCATCTGTACGAACATGGAAATATCTATACCGCCATCTGTAAGAACATGTAAATACCTACACCGCCATCTGTATGAACATGGAAATATCTACACCGCTAACTGTATGAACATGGAAATATCTACACCGCTGTCTGTATGAACATGGAAATATCTTCACTGTTATCTGTATGAACATGGAAATATCTACACCGCTATCTGTATGAACATGGAAATATCTACAGAGCTATCTGTATGAACATGGAAATATCTACACCGCCATCTGTATGAACATGTAAATATCTACACCGCCATCTGTATGAACATGGGAATATCTACACCGCTAACTGTATGAACATGGAAATATCTACACCGATATCTGTATGAACATGGAAATATGTACACCGCTATCTGTATGAACATGGAAATATCTACACCGCTATCTGTATGAACATGGAAATATCTACACCGCTATCTCTATGAACATGCAAATATCTACACCGCTATCTCTATGAACATGCAAATATCTACACAGCTATCTGTATATCAATGGATATATCTACACTGCTATCTCTATAAACATGGAAATAACTACACTGCTATCACTATAAATATGGAAAATCTACACCGCCATCTCTATGAAAATGGAAATATCTACACCGCCATTTGTATGAACATGGAAATATCTTCACCGCCATCTGTATGAACATGGATATATGTACACAGGCATCTCGATGAACATGGAAATATCTACACCGCTATCTGCATGAACATGGAAATATCTACACAGCTATCTGAATATACATGGAAATATCTACACAGATTTCTCTATAAATATGGAAATAACTACAGCGCTATCTCTATAAACTTTGAAATATCTACACCGCCATCTGTATGAACACGGCAATATCTACACCGCCATCTGTACAAACATGGACATATCTACACCGCCATCTGTATTAAGATGGAAATATCTACACCGCTATCTGTATAAACATGGAAATATCTACACTTCTATCTGCATAAACATGGAAATATCCACACCGCTATCTGTGTAAACATTTAAATGTCTACACCGCTATCTGTGTAAACAGGGAAATATCTACACCGCCATCAGTGTAAACCTGAAAATATCTACACCGCCATCCCTATAAACATGGAAATATCTACACAGCCATCAGTATGAACATGGAAATATCTACACCGCCATCTCTATAAACTTGGAAATATCTACACCGCTATCTTTATGAACTTGGAAATATCTACACTGCTCTCTGTATAAAATTGAAATTATCTACACCATTCTCTCTATAAACATGTAAATATCTACACTGCTATCTGTATAAACATGGAATTATCTACACCGCTATCTGTATAAACATGGAAATATCTTCACCGCTATCTGAATAAACACGGAAATATCTACAACGCTGTCTCTATAAACTTGGAAATAACTACACCACTATCTCTGCAAACATGGAAATATCTAGACCGCCATCTCTATATACATGGAAATATCTACACCACCGTCTGTGTAAACACGGAAATATCTATACCGCTATCTGCATAAACATGGAAATATCTACACCGCCGTCTCTATGAACATGGAAATATCTACACCGCCATCTGTACGAACATGGAAATATCTATACCGACATCTGTATGAACATGTAAATATCTACACCGCCACCTGTATGAACATGGAAATATCTACACCGCTAACTGCATGAACATGGAAACATCTACACCGTTGTCTGTATGAACATGGAAATATCAACACCGTTATCTGTATGAACATAGAAATATCTACACCGCTATCTGTATGAACACGGAAATAGCTTCAGCACTATCTGTACGAACATGGAAATATCTACACCGCTATCTGTATGAACATGCAAATATCTACACAGCTATCTGTATATCAATGGAAATATCTACACCGCTATCTCTATTAACATGGAAATAACTACACTGCTATCTGTATAAACATGGAAATATCTACACCGCCACCTGTATGAACATGGAAATATCTACACTGCCATCCGTACAAACATGGAAATATCTACACCGCCATTTGTATGAACATGTAAATATCTTCACCGCCATCTGTATGAACATGGAAATATCTACACCGCTAAATGTATGAACATGGAAATGTCTACACCGCTATTGATATGAACATGGAAATATCTACAGCGTTATCTGTATGAACATGGAAATATCTACACCGCTATCTGTATGAACATGGAAATATCTACACCGCTATCTGTATGAACATGGAAATATGTACACCGCTATCTGTAAGAACATGCAACTATCTACAAAGCTATCTGTATATCAATAGAAATATCTACACAGCTATCTCTATTAACATGGAAATAACTACACTGCTATCTGTATAAACATGGAAATATCTACACCGCCACCTGTATGAACATGGAAATATCTACACTGCCATCCGTACAAACATGGAAATGTCTACACCGCCATCTGTATGAACATATAAATATCTTCACCGCCATCTGTATGAACATGGAAATATCTACACCGCTAAATGTATAAACATGGAAACACCTACACCGATATCTCTATCAACTTGGAAATATCTACACCACTATCTCTATAAACATGGAAATATCTAGACCGCCATCTCTATAAACATGGAAATATCTACACCACCATCTGTATAAACATGGAAATATCTATACCGCTATCTGCATAAGCATGGAAATATCTACACCGCCATCTCTATGAACATGGAAATTCCTACACCGCCATCTGTACGAACATGGAAATATCTATACCGCCATCTGTATGAACATGTAAATATCTACACCGCCATCTGTATGAACATGGAAACATCTACACCGCTAACTGTATGAACATGGAAATATCTACACGGCTATCTGTATGAACATGGAAATATCTAAACCGTTATCTGTAAGAACATGGAAATATTTACACCGCTATCTGTATGAACATGGAAATAACTACACCGCTATCTATACGAACATGGAAATATCTACACAGCTTTCTGTATGAACATGCAAATATCTACACAGCTATCTGTATATCAATGGAAATATCTACACTGCTATCTCTATAAACCTGGAAATAACTACACTGCTATCTGTATAAACATGGAAATATCTACACTGCCACCTGTATGAACATGGAAATATCTACACTGCCATCCGTACGAACATGGAAATATCTACACCGCCATCTGTATGAACATGTAAAAATCTTCACCGCCATCTGTATGAACATGGAAATATCTACACCGCTAAATGTATGAACATAGAAATGTCTACACCGCTATTGGTATGAACATGGAAATATCTACACCGCCATCTGTATGAACATGGAAATATCTACACCGCCACCTGTATGAACATGGAAATATCTACACTGCCATCCGTACGAACATGGAAATATCTACACCGCCATCTGTATGAACATGTAAATATCTACAGGGCCATCTGTATGAACATGGAAATATCTACACCGCTAACTGTATAAACGTGGAAATATCTACACCGCTATTGGTATGAACATGGAAATATCTACACCGCTATCGGTATGAACATGGAAATATCTACACCGCCATCTGTATGAACATGGAAATATCTACACCGCCATCTGTATGAACACGTAAATATCTACACCACCATCTGTATGTACATGGAAATATCTACACCGCTAACTGAACATGGAAATATCTACACCGCTATCTGTATGAACGTGGAAATATCTACACCGCTATCTGTATGGACATGGAAATATCTACACCGCAATCTGTATGAACATGGAAATATCTACACCGCTAACTGTATGAACATGGAAATATCTAGACCGCTATCTGTATGAACATGCTAATATCTACACAGCTATCTGTATATCTATGAAAATAACTATACTGCTATCCGTAGAAACATGGAAATAACTACACTGCTATCTGTATAAATATGGAAATATCTACACCGCCATCTCTATGAACATGGAAATATCTACACCGCCATTTGTATGAAGGTGGAAATATATACACCGCCATCTGTATGAACATGTAAATATCTACACAGCCATCTGTATGAACATGGAAATATCTACACCGCTAACTGTATGAACATGGAAATATCTACTCGGCTGTCTGTATGAACATGGAAATATCTACACCGTTATCTGTATGAACATGGAAATATCTACACCGCTATCTGTATGAACATGGAAATATCTACACCGCTATCTGTACGAACATGGAAATATCTACACAGCTCTCTGTATGAACATGCAAATATCTACACAGCTATCTGTATATCAATGGAAATATCTACACTGCTATCTCTATAAACATGGAAATAACTACACTGCTATCTGTATAAACATGGAAATATCTACACTGCCACCTGTATGAACATGGAAATATCTACACTGCCATCCGTACGAACATGGAAATATCTACACCGCCATCTGTATGAACATGTAAATATCTTCACCGCCATCTGTATGAACATGGAAATATCTACACCGCTAAATGTATGAACATGGAAATGTCTACACCACTATTGGTATGAACATGGAAATATCTACACCGCCATCTGTATGAACATGGAAATATCTACACCGCCACCTGTATGAACATGGAAATATCTACACTGCCGTCCGTACGAACATGGAAATATCTACACCGCCATCTGTATGAACATGTAAATATCTACAGGGCCATCTGTATGAACATGGAAATATCTACACCGCTAACTATATAAACGTGGAAATATCTACACCGCTATTGGTATGAACATGGAAATATCTACACCGCTATCGGTATGAACATGGAAATATCTACACCGCCATCTGTATGAACATGGAAATATCTACACCGCCATCTGTATGAACATGTAAATATCTACACCACCATCTGTATGTACATGGAAATATCTACACCGCTAACTATATGAACATGGAAATATCTACACCGCTATCTGTATGAACGTGGAAATATCTAGACCGCTATCTGTATGGACATGGGAATATCTACACCGCCATCTGTATGAACATGGAAATATCTACACCGCCATCTGAACAAACATGGACATATCTACACTGCCATCTGTATTAAGATGGAAAATCTACATCGCTATCAGTATAAACATGGAAATATCTGCCCAACTATCTGTATAAACATGGAAATATCCGCACTGCTATCTGTATAAACATGGAAATATCTACACTGGTATCTGCATAAACATGGAAATATCCACCCCGCTATCTGTGTAAACATGGAAATGTCCACACCGCTATCTGTGTAAACATGGAAATATCTACAACGCCATCTGTGTAAACATGAAAATATCTACACCGCCATCCCAATAAACATGGAAATATCTACACCGTCCTCTGTATGAACATGCAAATATCTACACCGCCATCTCTATAAACGTGGAAATATCTACACCGCTATCTGTATGAACTTGGAAATAACTACACTGTTCTCTGAATAAAACTGAAATTATCTACACCACTATCTCTATAAACATGGAAATATCTACACTGCTGTCTGTATAAACATGGAAATATCTACACCACTATCTGTATAAACATGGAAATATCTTCACCGCTATCGGTATAAACATGGAAATATTCTACAACGCTGTCTCTATAAACTTGGAAATAACTACACCACTATCTCTGTAAACATGGAAATATCTAGACCGCCATCTCTATAAACATGGAAATATCTACACCACCATCTGAATAAACATGGAAATATCTATACGGCTATCTGCATAAACATGGAAATATCTACACCGCCATCTCTATAAACGTGGAAATATCTACACCGCTATCTGTATGAACTTGGAAATATCTACACTGCTCTCTGTATAAAATTGAAATTATCTAAACCACTATCTCTATAAACATGGAAATATCTACACTGCTATCTGTATAAACATGGAAATAACTAAACTGCTATCTGTATAAACATGGAAATATCTACACCGCCATCTCTATGACATTGGAAATATCTACACCGCCATTTGTATGAACATGGAAATATCTACACCGCCATCTCTATGAACATGGAAATATCTACACAGCCATTTGTAGAAACATGGAAATAACTACACCGCCATCTGTATGAACATGGAAATATCTTCACCGCCATCTGTATGAACATGGATATATGTGCATCGACATCTGGATGAACATGGAAATTTCTACACCGCTATCTGCATGAACATGGAAATATCTACACAGCTATCTGCATATACATGGAAATATCTACACAGATTTCTCTATAAATATGGAAATAACTACAGCGCTATATCTATAAACTTCGAAATATCTACACCGCCATCTGCATGAACATGGAAATATCTACACCGCTATCTTTATAAACATGAAAATATCTACACCGCTATCTGTATGAACATGGAAATATCTACACCGCTATCTGTACGAACATGGAAATATCTACACCGCTTTCTGTATGAACATGCAAATACCTACACAGCTATCTGTATAGCAGTGGAAATATCTACACTGCTATCTCTATAAACATGGAAATAACTACACTGCTATCTGTATAAACATGGAAATATCTACACCGCCACCTGTATGAACATGGAAATATCTACACTGCCATCCGTAAGAACATGGAAATATCTACACCGCCATCTGTATGAACATGTATATATCTACACCCCCATCTGTATAAACATGGAAATATCTACACTGCTATCTGCATAAACATGGAAATATCCACACCGCTATCTGTGTAAACATTGAAATGTCTACACCGCTATCTGTGTAAACATGGAAATATCTACACCGCCATCTGTGTAAACATGAAAATATCTACATCGCCATCTCTATAAACATGGAAAATCTACACCGCCATCTGTATGAAAATGGAAATATCTACACCGCCATCTCTATAAACGTGGAAATGTCTACACTGCTATCTGTATGAACTTGGAAATATCTACACTGCTATCTGAATAAAATTGAAATTATCTACACCACTATCTCTATAAACATGGAAATATCTACACTGCTATCTGTATAAACATGGAAATATCTACACCGCTATCTGTATAAACATGGAAATATCTTCACCGCTATCTGTATAAACATGGAAATATCTACAACGCTGTCTCTATAAACTTGGAAAAAACTACACCACTATCTCTATAAACATGGAAATATCTAGATCTCCATCTCTATAAACATGGAAATATCTACACCACCATCTGTATAAACATGGAAATATCTATACCGCTATCTGCATAAACATGGAAATATCTACACCGCCATCTCTATGAAGATGGAAATATCTACACCGCCATCTGTACGAACATGGAAATATCTACACCGCCATCTGCATGAACATGTAAATATCTACACCGCCATCTGTATGAACATGGAAATATCTACAGCGCTAACTGTATGAACATGGAAATATCTACACCGCTATCGGTATGAACATGGAAATATCTACACCGTTATCTGTATGAACATGGAAATATCTACACCGCTATCTGTACGAACATGGAAATATCTACACCGCTATCTGTATGAACATGCAAATATCGACACAGCTATCTGTATATCAATGGAAATATCTACACAGCTATCTCTATAAACATGGAAATAAGTACACTGCTATCTGTATAAACATGGAAATATCTACACCGCCACCTGTATGAACATGGAAATATCTACACTGCCATCCGTACGAACATGGCAATATCTACACCGCCATCTGTATGAACATGTAAATATCTACACCGCTATCTGTATGAACATGGAAATAACTACACCGCTAACTCTATGAACATGGAAATATCTACACCGCTATTGGTATGAACATGGAAATATCTACACCGCTAACGGTATGAACATGGAAATATCTACACCGCCATCTGTATGAACATGGAAATACCTACACCGCCATCTGTATGAACATGTATATATCTACACCGCCATCTGTATGAACATGGAAATATATACACCGCTAACTGTATGAACATGGAAATATCTACACCGCTATCTGTATGAACATGGAAATATCTACACCGCTATCTGTATGAACATGGAAATATCTACACCGCTATCTGTATGAGCTTGGAAATATCTACACCGCTATCTGTATGAACATGGAAATATCTAGACCGCTATCTGTATGAACTTGCAAATATCTACACAGCTATCTGTATATCAATGAAAATATCTATACTGCTATCCCTATAAACATGGAAATAACTACACTGCTATCTGTATAAATATGGAAATATCTACACTGCCAGCTCTATGAACATGGAAATATCTACACCACCATTTGTATGAAGATGGAAATATCTACACCGCCATCTCTATGAACATGGAAATATCTACAACGCCATTAGTATGAACATGGAAATATCTACAATACCATCTGTATGAACATGGAAATATCTTCACCGCCTTCTGTATGAACATAGATATAGGTACACGGGCATCTGGATGAACATGGAAATATCTACACCGCTATTTGCATGAACATGGAAATATCTACACCGCTATCTGTACGAATATGGAAATATCTACACCGCTATCTGTATGAACATGGAAATATCTACACTGCTATCTGTATGAACATGAAAATATCTACACAGCTATCTGTATATCAATGGAAATATCTACACTCCTATCTCTATAAACATGGAATTAGCTACACTGCTATCTGTATAAACATGGAAATATCTACACTGCCACCTGTATGAACATGGAAATATCTACACTGCCATTCGTAAGATCATGGAAATAACTACACCGCCATCTGTATGAACATGTAAATATCTACACCGCCATCCGTATGAACATGGAAATATCTACACCGCTAACTGTATGAACATGGAAATATCTACACCGCTATCTCTACGAACATAGAAATATCTACACCACTATCTGTATGAACATACAAATATCTACACAGCTATCTGTATATCAATGGAAATATCTACACAGGTATCTCTATTAACATGGAAATAACTACACTGCTATCTGTATAAACATGGAAATATCTACACCGCCACCAGTATGAACATGGAAATATCTACACTGCCATCCGTACAAACATGGAAATATCTACACCGCCAAATGTATGAACATGTAAATATCTACAATGCCATCTGAATGAACATGGATATATCTACAACGCTGACTGTATGAACATGGAAATATCTACACCGCTATCTGTATGAACATGGAAATATCTACACCGCTATCTGTATGAACATGGAAATATCTACACTGCTATCTGTATGAACATGCAAATATCTACACAGCTATCTGTATATCAATGGAAATATCTACACTCCTATCTCTATAAACATGGAATTAGCTACACTGCTATCTGTGTAAACATGGAAATATCTACACTGCCACCTGTATGAACATGGAAATATCTACACTGCCATTCGTAAGATCATGGAAATAACTACACCGCCATCTGTATGAACATGTAAATATCTACACCGCCATCTGTATGAACATGGAAATATCTACACCGCTAACTGTATGAACATGGAAATATCTACACCGCTATCTCTACGAACATAGAAATATCTACACCACTATCTGTATGAACATACAAATATCTACACAGCTATCTGTATATCAATGGAAATGTCTACACAGCTATCTCTATTAACATGGAAATAACTACACTGCTATCTGTATAAACATGGAAATATCTACACCGCCACCAGTATGAACATGGAAATATCTACACTGCCATCCGTACAAACATGGAAATATCTACACCGCCAAATGTATGAACATGTAAATATCTACAATGCCATCTGAATGAACATGGATATATCTACAACGCTGACTGTATGAACATGGAAATATCTACACCGCTATCTGTATGAACATGGAAATATCTACACCGCTATCTGTATGAATATGGAAATATCCACACCGCTATCTGAATGAACATGGAAATATCTACACTGCTATCTGTATGAACATGCAAATATCTACACAGCTATCTGTATATCAATGGAAATAACCACACTGGTATCTCTATAAACATGGAAATAACTACAATGCTATCTGTATAAACATGGAAATATCTACACCGCCATCTCTATGAACATGGAAATATCTACACCGCCATTTGTATGAAGCTGGAAATATCTACACCGCCATCTCTATAAACATTTAAATATCTACACCGCCATTTGTATGAACATGGAAATACCTACACCGCCATCTGTATGAACATGGAAATATTTTCACCGCCATCTGTATGAACATGGATATATGTACACCGGCATCTGGATGAACATGGAAATATCTACACCGCTATCTGAATGAACATGGAAATATCTACACAGCTATCTGAATGTACATGGAAATATCTACACCGATTTCTCTATAAATATGGAAATAACTGCAGCGCTATCTCTATAAACTTCCAAATATCTACACCGCCGTCTCTATGAACATGGATATATCTACACCGCCATCTGTACGAAGATGGACATATCTACACTGCCATCTGTATTAAGAAGGAAATATCTACACCGCTATCTGTATAAACATGGAAATATCTGCCCAACTATCTGTATAAACATGGAAATATCTACACTGCCATCTGCATAAACATGGAAATATCCACACCGCTATCTGTGTAAACATGGAAATGTCTACACCGCTATCTGTGTAAACATGGAAATATCTACACCGCCATCTGTGTAAACATGAAAATATCTACACCGCCATCCCTATAAACTTGGAAATATCTACACCGTCCTCTGTATGAATATGGAAATATCTACACCGCCATCTCTATAAACGTGGAAATATCTACACCGCTATCTGTATGAACTTGGAAATAACTACACTGCTCTCTGTATAAAATTGAAATAATCTACACTACTATCTCTATAAACATGGAAATATCTACACTGCTAACTGTATGAACATGTAAATATCTACACAGCCATCTGTATGAACATGGAAATATCTACACCGCTAATTGTATGAACATGGAAATAACTACACCGCTATTGGTATGAACATGGAAATATCTACACCGCTATCTGTATGAACATCGAAATATCTACACCGCTATCTGTATGAACATGGAAATATCTACACCGCTATCTGTATGAACATGGAAATATCTACACCGCTATCTGTATGAACATGGAAATATCTACACCGCTGTGTGTATGAACATGCAAATATCTACACACCTATCTGTATATCAATGGAAATATCTATACTGCTATCTCTATAAACATGGAAATAACTACACTGCTATCTGTATAAACATGGAAGTATCTACACCGCCATCTCTATGAACATGGAAATACCTACACCGTCATTTGTATCAACATGGAAATATCTACACCGCCATCTCTATGAACATGGAAATACCTACACTGCCATTTGTATGAACATGGAAATATCTACACCGCCATCTGTAAGAACATGGAAATATCTTCACCGACATCTGTATGAACATGGATATATCTAAACCGGCATCTGGATGAACATGGAAATATCTGCAAAGCTATCTGCATGAACATGGATATATCTAAACAGCTATCTGCATATACATGGAAATATCTACACAGATATTTCTATAAATATGGAAATAACTACAACGCTATCTCTATAAACTTCAAAATACCTACACCGCCATCTGTATGAACATGGAAATATCTACACCGCCATCTGTAGGAACATGGACATATCTACACCGCCATCTGTATTAGGAAGAAAAAATCTACACTGCTATCTGTATAAGCATGGAAATATCTGCACCACTATCTGTATAAACTTGGAAATAACCGCACCGCTATCTGTATAAACATGGAAATATCTACACCGCTGTCTGCATAAACATGGAAATATCCACTCCGCTATCTGTGTAAACATGGAAATGTCTAAAAAGTTATCTGTGTAAACATGAAAATATCTACACCGCCATCTCTATAAGCATGGAAATATCTACACCGCCATCTGTATGAACATGGAAATGTCTACAGGGCCATCTCTATAAAAGTGGAAATATCTACACCGCTATCTGTATGAACTTAGAAATATCTACACTGCTATCTGTATAAAATTGGAATTATCTACACCGCTATCTGTATGAACATGGAAATATCTACACCGCTATCTGTATGAACATGGAAATATCTACACCGCTCTCTGTATGAACATGAAAATATCTACACCGCTATCTGTATGAACATGGAAATATCTACACCGCTATCTGTAAGAACATGCAAATATCTACACCAGCATCTGGATGAACATGGAAATATCTACACTGCTTTCTGCATGAACATGGAAATATCTACACAGCTATCTGCATATACATGGAAATATCTACACAGATTTCTCTATAAATATGGAAATAACTACAGCGCTATCTCTATAAACTTCGAAATATCTACACCGCCATCTGTATGAACATGGAAATATCTACAACGCCATCTGTAGGAACATGGACATATCTACAACGCCATCTGTATTAAGCTGGAAATATCTTCATCGCTATCTTTATAAACATGGAAATATCTGCACCACTATCATAAACATGGAAATATCTACACCGCTATCTGCATAAACATGGAAATATCCACACCGCTATCTGTGTAAACATGGAAATGTCCACACCGCTATCTGTGTAAACATGGAAATATCTACACCGCCATCTGTGTAAACATGAAAATATCTACACCGCCATCTCTATAAACATGGAAATATCTACACCGCCATCTGTATGAACACGGAAATATCTAAAACGCCATCTCTATAAACGTGGAAATATCTACACCGCTATCTGTATGAACTTGGAAATTTCTACACTGCTATCTGTATAAAATTGGAATTATCTACACCACTATCTCTATCAACATGGAAATATCTACACCGCTATCTGTATAAACATGGAAATATCTACAACGCTATCTGTATAAACATGGAAATACCTTCACCGCAATCTGTATAAACATGGAAATATCTACAACGCTGTCTCTATAAACTTGGAAATAACTACACCACTATCTCTATAAACATGGAAATATCTAGACCGCCATCTCTATAAACATGGAAATATCTACACCACCATCTGTATAAACATGGAAATAACTATACCGCTATCTGCATAAACATGGAAATATCTACACCGCCATCTCCATGAACATGTAAATATCTACACCGCCATCTGTATGAACATGGAAATATCTACACCGCGATCTGTATGAACATGGAAATATCTATACCGCTATCTGTATGAACATGCAAATATCTACACAGCTATCTGTTTATTAATGGAAATATCTGCACTGCTATCTCTATAAACATGGAAATAACTACACTGCTATCTGTATAAACATGGAAATATCTACACCGCCACCTGTATGAACATGGAAATATCAACACTGCCATCCGTACGAACATGGAAATATCTACACCGCCATCTGTATGAACAAGTAAATATCTACAATGCCATCTGTATGAACATGGAAACATCTACACCGCTGACTGTATGAGCATGGAAATATCTACAACGCTATCTGTATGAACATGGAAATATCTACACCGCTATCTGTATGAACATGGAAATAACTACACCGCTATCTGTATGAACATGGAAATATCTACACCGCTCTCTGTATGAACATGGAAATATCTACACCGCTATCTGTATAAACATGGAAATATCTTCACCGCTATCTGTATAAACATGGAAATATCTACAAAGCTGTCTCTATAAACTTGGAAATAACTACACCTCTATCTCTATAAACATGGAAATATCTAGACAGCCATCTCTATAAACATGGAAATATCTACACCACCATCTGTATAAACATGGA